>NC_056735.1:776626799-776926799 GCF_019279795.1 Protopterus annectens
TAATCAGCACACTTAATGCTCTTCTCAAAGACTGCGTCTTGTTTACAATGCTGAAATATCCACTAGACAGAAAATGCCTACTATCAACCACAACATCGTAATTTTCAGAAACAGCAAAATAGTACATCACAAGTCCACTGCAATTATTATAAAGCATCTGCAATGAACACATATTGGCAGTATTCCCTGCATTTCTGAGAAGTGCTGATTGTATTGGACAAAGGCCTCTTTAGTTATTCCAAATTGCAGGCCTGCTGTTTGCCTTCTGTAACAAACCATCAGGTGACTCCTTAGTCAGACAAGGCATGTTTAATCATTTATTCTAAATCACTTCATCAACCTACTCTTAACTTTATTTATGAAGGCTCAGTGAGCCGATCAGCCCAGACACAATATTATAAACCAACAAGAATGATTTTACATAATACCATATTTATTATTTATACATTATTTCTAATAAGTTTAGTGCACAAACTCAGCAAAAATTCTATGGTTTGCTATTCCATATCAAGTTCCAGTCTTTAAAAAGTGGTAGCACATTTGTTTTTCAATCAAAAATACATTTCATTCCTACCATGTGTTTGAATGTGTGTAAGACCCTGCTTTAGTTTATTCTTAGCTCTGCACCTCATATCATGAGGTGTGATATGGCCACGTTCACAACTGTTCCTGATCATGTAATCATGTCACTGTACTTGCTTGTTAACTCATTCAAGCTTTGTGTACTTCCATTTCACACTTATACCACTTTATGGCACCTGGAGCTTTTTTATGTCTGACTTCTTTAACTAAGTAAATTGCCAGCTAATAACAGGCATCAATTGCTAGGGCAAGGAGTAATTAAAATTACGTTAGGACTGTTAGTTAAGGATACCCTGTAGCAGCAAAATTAATCACCTTTTTCCACTTATTTATATTTTCATATTTATTTTCATATTTTTGTAACCGAGAAACATACATGATATTGAAGGGTATGGTGTGAAATGCCATAGTATGAGAAAGCAAAAAAAATAATTATCCATTTTTATCATACTATACTGGAGATATTGCTACTTGTTTGTTAGCAATTATTAAAATAAACAATATTTCCATATGTGCTTAATACTTCAAAAACCAAGTGTCTTACAAAGTACTGCATTGCATTACACGAAACTTATGATGCTGTTGAACAAAACCACCATTGATATTTGCACTTATTACATAGCTGGTCTTGTTTTATATGGTCCAGTTTAAAATTTAGTATGTTGAAATTCAGTCTTATGTGTTTCAGTCAAGTGACTTTTCAGTCATTTGAAATTTCAGTCTTATGTTCTCAGTCAAATGCGTTTCAGTCAAATGAGGTTTCTGTCATATGATAGGGATCTATACATATATATATATATATATATATATATATATAATATATATATGTGTGTGTGTGTGTGTGTGTGTGTGTTTTATATATATATATATATATGTGTGTATATATAGATATATATATATATATATATATATACGTATATATATATATATATGTATATATATACGTATATATATATATATATATATACGTATATATATATATATATATATATATATATGTATATATATATATATATATATATATATATATATATATATGTATATATATATATATATATATATATATATATATATATATATATATATACATATATGTGTGTGTGTGTGTGTATATATATATATATATATATATATATATATATATATATACTTACACGTGTATGTGTATTATATATACAGAGAGAGAGCTTGTTTTTAAAGTAGATGCTTCTAAATCTCAGTCTTTATACAAAGCAGGCAGTATTTCAGCTGGTGAGATTAAGTTGCAGATGCTTATCCACCCCCACCAAGATCATCCCAGTGGCTTCCCTACCTGCATCAGTTGCTTTATTTGAAAGAAGGGGGAACAAAGAATCCCCGGGTGAGGTGAGAGCCCTACAGCCCATAGTTTGCTATCTGGGAATCTCCAGTCAGCTCATCTGCTCCCCGGCAAGAGTCATGTGGTAGGGAGCTGGCCAGCTTGGTTAGTTTTGAAGAGTGGCCTTCTTTCTTTGTGGTGATATAATCCTTACAAGGGGAAATGTGCCTGCAAATGCTTAATTTCCTTGGGCTTACTTTGTGATTTTCACATGGCATTTTGGGCTTGCTAGGTTTAAGCTGTATGGGTTAAACACCTAGAGGTCTCACTACGTGTCACCCAAGTGACAGGCTAGAACCACCAATGGCCACTCTCTCCCTTCTTCCCTCGCAACTCCTCCAGGTGTTTGAGTCACTGTTCAAACTTAGGCCACCCACAGCATAGTCAGAGCTTTATCCCTCTGTACCGTCGTGCTGGCATAAGAGCTAACTGCTTTCCCATTATCCTGAAAGTAGTTAAATGTGTATGTTTCCCTTAGGTGATTCGGTAATTTGTCTTTGAAAGTAAAAGTGATGCTTTTTCTGCCTTGTTGTGATAAGTTGTAGATGGCAAGGCCTGTTTTGATGAATGTTATCTCACCTGTTATGAGACAGGATAAGGGAGAAGGGCACCTTATTTACATTTTCTTAATAGGTAAGTTAATGTCATGTGGTTAGTTTGGTAGCAAGCTGTAGGCATTAATTCAAAAATAGTAATATACAGGTTAGTGCAGTAGCCCACTAGGCTATTCAGCTCTTTAAAGAATTCAGAAACAGTATGGCTGTTGCAGTTAGTTACAGGTTCCCAGTTAGCCTTGGCCATGGGGAGGCAGTCATGCCTTCTGTAACTAGATAAGTTGATAAACTTGAATATTTTATTAATGGTAGCTTTGAGAGACTTGACATTTTGTCTGCTGCTTAATGCTGTGGCCAGTGTAGCTTGTTGTAACATAGAAATGAGTGCATTTATGCCCGTTTCTGCCTTGTTTTTATATTTGAGAAGGCTGAATAGTGTTTAGACTAGTTTCAATTTGGATGTAAAATTATGGGAGTGATTTTCTGTCTAACAAGAGAATGTTAAGTGTTGACAAAAGCAAAGTGTTGGCATTTTTATGTTAATTGAGAGATTAAACCCTTTTTGGGTTTTTGACTGATAAGTGACTATTATAGGTCAGTTTTGTGGGACGTATCAGAAAACTGTGATTCCATACGCTATGCTTGTTGCTGCCCATCACTACTGTAATCTTTGTAGCATTATTCTGCTTGTCTCATTGTGAATACTATTCATCACTTGCATTGTGGTGTGCATGGGTGTACCTTTGTGTTTTTTTACTATCTTCATAAGTTACTAGGCTAACGGCCCTAGAGTCATTACAAGACTAGCCATATTTATCCCAAGTTGCTCCATTTGTTGGTGGTTAGGTGAGTGAACTTCGCAGAGATAAGGGTCTATGGTACTTAATAACAGCTTCCTTTGTCCGGGAGGGACATGGGTGCTACCCCAGGAGTGAATTTGCATTCACCCATCCATTGATATAAGTTGCATTTGAAGAGGGTCAGTGAGGGGCTGTGTTTCACTTGAATTGGAAGCTTGCTGTAGAGAAGTGGCAGTCTCTGGGAGATGTATGTATCTCTCTAGCATGACCTGTTCATTTCAGAGGCTAGGTTAAGATCCCTGTCTAAGTGACTTTTGCGGAATTTCATTTATGAATGTGTAGCATTTCCATCAGAGCCAGGTCAGAGACTGCCTTGTAAGCTAGGCACAAGTCACCCCTTAGCAACCTGTAGGAGACGGAATACAGTGATAGAGCTTTCAGTCTTTCTTCGTAAGACTTATTTTGTGTAACCTATAATTTCTTGGTGTAAACCCTCTGTGGCCTCTCCAGTTGTTGCAGGTGTTTGGTTAGGTACATGTAAAAGGGAGCCTTGTACTCAACTATTGGTCTGATGAGGACCGAGTATAATGGAATTAAAACATCCTTCGATATAGTTGTGATGCCTTTACTTATAACTTGTGACATAGAAGGATTTCCTTACTACTGCAGATACGTGGTGGTTAAAGTTAAGGTTGCTATCGACCTGAGTACCCAGATCATGTACCACTGGGTGTACACTTAGGGGTGGTGCTGTCTGTATTGTAATTAGCAGGGATGTCAACTTTTCCAAAGGGAATAATAATGTTTTTTTTTTTTTTTTTTTTTTTGCACTTAGCTGTAATCCATGGATTTGGCACCAGTCACTTGTTTTGTTGACCCTGTCTGTAGTATATTAACATCATTGGGGAACTCTGTGATTGCTCCCAATTTGCATTCATCAGCCACAGGCCATCCAAGTTTGCCTGGACAGTAAAGGGACCAGCACAGAACTCTGTGGTATACCACTGGTGACTAGTCTATTACAAAGTAACCCACTTTGACAGTATGTATCCTGTTTGTGAGCCAGTTGATTACCCATTTGGTAATGTATGGGTTAATTCCCAATTCAGAGAGTTTATCTTTAATTCCTTAGTTGGGGTATTGCGTCAGATGCCTTGGCTAAATCAAGATAGGTGGTATGCATTGTCTTTCCCTCGTCCAGGGCCTTGGTGACTTTCTTAAAGAAGTCAACCATGTTTAACAGACATGCTCTACCTTTAACATATTTCAACTGGGTTGGGTCCAGAGTTTGGAGATTACCTATGTCCTTCTTAATAAGGTGCATAATGATTCTTTCCATGGCCTTGTAGATGAGGCTAGTCAAGCTTATGGGCATATAATTCCCATGGTCAGTTGATGGTCCCCCTTTGTGCAGAGGGATTACTGCTGATGGCCTTCATTCTGCTGGAACATAACTAGTTCGCAGGCTTGGTTAAGCAGGGATCCAAGTGGATCTGCCAGGTCATGTTTTAAGTTGTTTAAAAGGCAACCTGGGATGTTGTCATGTCCCATCAATGCCATGTTTTTTTAACTTGGAGTGCACCAAGTTGATGTGGTCTCTTAAGATAATAGACTGCATGGCTTCCAGCCTCATCACAGCACTACTTCAGCCCTCCTAGCCTTTACTAACACCATAAACTATAATCACAACAATAATTATATATCCTCAGCCCTCTTTTTGGATCTTTCCAAGGCATTCGATATGGTTGATCACCAACTTTTAATACACACCCTGCAAACATTCTGTCTAGATACTGGAGCCCTCCAGTGGTTTCAATCCTACCTGAATGGTCGACAGCAGGCTGTCCTCTGGCAGAACAAACTCTCTAGCCTTATGCCTAACACCCTTGGAGTACCACAAGGCTCTATACTAGGGCCCTTGCTGTTCTCCATCTTCATTAACGACCTTTATACTGTCATCCCAAAAGTCAGCTGTATCCAATATGCTGATGACTCTACTCTGATTTGGTCAGCCACATCTCCAGTAGAGTTATGGTCAGCTACCCAGACCACCTTTAATACCATAGAAAACTGGCTTTCTGAACATCGTCTGATCCTAAATCCCAAAAAAACTAAAATGCTGTTATTTTCACCAACACGTAAGTCTACCGCTTTCACCTTTACCATAAAATCAAATGATGGCACAATAATCTTCCCTGACCCATCTACAAAACTATTAGGTGTCATCATAGACAATCTAAAATTTGACCTACATGTTAACCAAACTATCAAAACCATCAATAAAAAAATAGGGTCACTTTACAGAATAAAAGCCTTCCTAACCCCTCCAGCTAAAATTGCCATAGCTCGCTCTCACCTTCTTTCAACCCTTCTGTATGCATCCCCTCTACTCTCGAATTTAAACAAGACTGTCCTTAAACTCTCAATTTGCTACAACCACATTGCCAGGTTTGCCACTGGGCTGCCTTTTAGGACACATCAATCTAAATCAGCTTGGGTGGCTTGAACTACCCAGCCTAATCCAGTATAACCAACTGATTATGGCCTATGAAATCCTCTATAATCCGGACAATACTCCTGCACTTAAAAATATTATCACCCCCTATAACAATCCTAGACTGCTTCGATCCTCTAACAAACTACTAATTCAGACTATCAAAATTAATAACACAGCCGGTGATTCTCTCTTTGCAAACTCTGTAAGTAGATCCTGGAACTGTCTTCCAGCTGATATTACCTTACTTTCCACCTTAGGTCAATTTAAAACTAGACTCAATCAACGTTTGTCACTTAACTGGCTATGTCAGTGTATCAAGTCTGGCTTACTCTCTCTAGAATGTGTAAAAAATCTGTTAACCAGTTTACTGTGTCATTTAATTTAATTCTGACTTGTGCTCAGGATTAACTGTAACCTGTGGAACTTGTTTAACTTGCTTACGTATGTAATCTCTGTAAATAGTCTGTTTGTAATATGTAATGCTGCTATTATGTAATGCTGTATCTGCTTACCCTTGGAGCTTTTCTCCCTGGGCCTCCGCTGAAAATGGACATGCATTCAGTCGGACTATCCCGGTCAACAAATGTAAAATAAAAATGGTGACAGGTGTACTTTGGGGTATGATTGGAGGGGATGAGCGGGGTGGTGAAGTTTACTCCAAATCTTTCATCTAGCAGGTTGGCTATTACCTCTGTTTGAGATGGGTGGTGCCATTCACAACCAGTTCAGTGCTTAGCCGGATAATCCTTTTTATACGTCAGACATAGTTAAAGAATGCCTTGTAATTATACTTGGCTAGGGAGGCTATTTTGTAATGAGAGAATAGAGCAAAAGAGGCTGGCAAAAAAGAAGTGGGATTGTCATAGAGATGAAGAAAGTAGACAGGAGTATAAGGAGATGAGGTATATGGCAAAGAGAGAGGTGGTGAAGGATAAGGTGTATGGAGAGTTGTATGAAAGGTTGGAAATTAAGGAGAGAGAAAAGGAACTGTACCAATTGGCTAGACAGAGGGACCGAGCTGGGAAGGATGTGCAGCAGGTAAGAGTGATAAAGGATAATGCGGTAAATGTACTTACAAGCAAGGAGAGTGTTTTGAGCAGATGGAAGAGTACTTTGAGGGGCTGATGAATGAAGAGAATGAGAGAGAATGAAGGTTGGATGATGTGGGGATAGTGAATCAGGAAGTGCAACGGATTAGCAAGGAGGAAGTTAGGACAGCTATGAAGAGGATAAACAATGGAAAGGCTGTTGGCCCAGATGACAAACCTGTGGAAGCACGGAGCTGTTTAGGAGAGATGGCAGTGGAGTTTTTAACCAGATTGTTTAAGGAAATCTTGGAAAGTGAGAGGATGCTTGAGGAGTGGAGAAGTGTTTTGGTACCGATTTTTAAGAATAAGGGTGATGTGCAGAGCTGTAGTAACTACAGAGGGATAAAACTGAAAGAGTAGTGGAAGCTAGGTTAAGAAGGGGGGGGTGATGATTAGTGAGCAGCAGTATGGTTTCATGCCTGGAAGGAGCACTACAGGTGCAATGTTTGCTCTGAGAGTGTTGATGGAGAAGCATAGAGAAGGTCAGAAGGAGTTGCATTGTCTTTGTGGACTTGGAGAAAACATATGACAGGGTGTCTAGAGAGGAGTTGTATTATATGAGGAAGTCGGGAGTGGCAGAGGAGTGTGTAAGAGTGGTAAAGGGTATGTATGAGGGTAGTGTGACAGTGGTGAGGTCTGCAGTAGGAGTGACAGATGCATTTAAGGTGGAGGTGGGATTACATCAAGGATCAGCTCTGAGACCTTTGTTATTTGCAGTGGTGATGGACAGGTTGATAGACGAGATAAGACAGGAGTCCCCATGGACTATGATGTTTGCAGATGACGTGTTCTGTAGTGAAAGTAGGGCACAGGCTGAGGAGACCCTGGAGAGGTGGAGATATGCTCTAGAGAGGAGAGCAATGCAGGTCTAAGACCGAATATATGTGTGTGAATGAAAGGGAGGCTAGAGAATTTTTGAGAATACAGGGAACAGAGTTGGCAAAAATGGATGAGTTTAAATACTTGGGATCAGCAGTTCAGAGTAATGGTGAGTGTGGAACAGAGGTGAAGAAGAGAGTACAGGCATGGTGGAGTAGGTGGAGAAGAGTGTCAGGAGTGATTTGTGACAGATGGGTACCAGTAAGAGTGAAAGGGATGGCATACAGGAGGGGTAGTGAGACCAGCTATGTTATATGGGCTAGTGACGTTGACATTGACAAAAAGACAGGCGTCAAAGCTGGAGGTGGCAGAGTTAAAGATGTTAAGATTTGCATTGGGTGTGACGAGGATGGGCAGGATTAGGAATCAGTATATTAGCGGGTCAGCTCAGGTTGGATGGTTTGGAGACAAAGCCAGAGAGGTGAGATAGGGTTGTTTTGGACATGCTCAGGAGGGATGCTTGGTATAGTGGGAAAAGGATGCTAAGGATGAAGCTGCCAGGTAAGAGGAAAATAGTAAGGCCTAAGGGTAAGGTTTATGGATGTGGTGAGAGAGCACATGCAGGTGGTTGGTGTGACAGAGCAAGATGCAGAGGACAGGAAGAAATGGAAAGAGATGATCTGCTGTGGCAACCCGTAACGGGAACAGCTGAAAGAAGAAGAATTCGTTTTGGAGGACTTGACAAGATCTCTTTGTTTAAACTACAGAGTGATTTCTTCCTCTGCTGAGCTATTTCCCTTGGACATTAGTTTCTTTCTGTGGTTGTATAGCCTGTTTATACTAGGGTCCACCAGGTTGCTTTTTTTTTTCTTTTTTCAGCAAGACTTGCTTTCCACAGCTGTTCTACCTGCCCACCAGTATAAATGGGCTTTGCCCATCTGGACGCTGCCTATGAGGAAAACAAGCATGCATGTAACATTTAGCACTAACAGCATTATTAAAACAGGTTTATACAAGACTTGAACATACCCTCTTCCTCTGCTTTTATTTTATTTTTTTTAGTTTAGAACTATAATAAAATAATCTGTTTCATAGGCCATTCCATACTTTTCTGGGGCTTTACTTTTCATTGTATGTGACAAGAAAAGTGATCATCTTCATTTCTTCAGAAAAGTTTGTTTGTTTATTACTACCTAATGTTTTTACTCGGACCTTATGCCAAAATCAGGTCTAGATGCAGAGGAGTCACATTTCAAAATTCATTGTGCACACAGCTTTGTTTTTTTTTTTTTTTTTTATGCACGTAGTGTGCATGCTTCTGTTTGTACCCATGCTGCCTGCAATGTGCTATCTGTTCTAACTGGAGAGCTCACTCTGTCTGGTGTTCCTCATGGGTTTTCCCCTTCACACCTTCCCCCTCAAAATGGGTAAGCCAGTGTTGCCTACTTAAATCACATCATCCCAGTCATTACCTCTGTCTTTGAGCTTAATAGTAAATGTTGGGGTCACTGGAGGCATTGATGATGCTAAAACCTCTAAGTATCCTGTTTTCATAATTCCTTTGCCTTTTAATACAGTTGTATGTTAATAATGTACTTTTGTCACTGGGAGAATGAGTGTCAGCAGAATTATTTCTTATTGATTCTGTATCCTTTATGAAATGATATACTGACATGGGGTATTCTGTTTTTGAATTTCGACAGAGATATCCTGTAAATGTGATTGCTTACAGTTACAAGGTTTTGTGATGTGGATCTTTGTCATAGTAAGTTAATTGTTTGTCTGTGTATGCAACTTATTTATTATTTAAAAGCCCCATTCTTTTACAGGTAGTGTTTGTAGTGGTAGGGAAACAGTATTTGTAGGTTTGCTGAGGCATTAAATCATAGAGCAGGGCAGAATAGGATGCTTAGGGAAGGACGTCTTGGTGGCTGTCACAAGCTCAGCTGATTTTTGATGGATTTGTTGGAGATGACAGAAGGATACATTCCCACACTGCCAGATGTCCATATCACCAGTAGCCTAGTGTTCTAAGCTCCACTCCCACTGCCTTCAGAGTTTAAAAAGGCATTGCATTCTCTTAAGATTGTTAGAAATGCAGCCTTTCAAGACTGGATGACAACATAATGTAATTTAAGCCAGTAAGGTGACTGTAGTAGAAGGGAATGATGAACATACTTTTTGGCAAGGCACAAAAACTTAATTAAAAACAATTCTTTTTCTGTACCTTTAAGGAGAGCCCTAAGCTCCTAGTGGTACAGCACAAGAACAGAAATATAAACCAAAGCAAGGTTCTTCACTTACTTGCAAAACTTGAGATTTGCATTGGCTTTCTTGAGAGTCAGATTAATTAAACACTCAGTCATGGCACATTAAAATATGAAAATCGAATGTGTGGTTATTTCTTCGAGCTTGGAGCAGAATCATGAGTGTCTGACCTTAACGTCTCAAGGGGAAGAATGAGGTTTGCTAGTCTGATCAGGCAGAGTAGCAGTTAGGTTGTACACTGAAATATGAGCAGAAGCTCTTAAGATGATAAATTTGATTAAGTGGCAGCCTTATAATCAATCAGCCTGACATTGTATAGTTAGGAACCTATTCATTTCAGCAGGATGGAAGCGGTAGTTTACATATGTTCCCTGAAAGGTTTTTGTCAGGATTGGATTATGAGCAAAATTAGTTAACAGAGGAAATATTTAATACATTTGTCTTTTGTAATATTGCCAACAGAACATATTATATGTTCCTTTTAAGTTCAAATATTAATTGCTTTGCATTAACGTTGTGCATCTGCATCATTAATTTGTGCTTAGCGAGTCTTATGACAGGTCAGGCCAAACACTGGAACCTATTTACGGTATAAACAGCCAACTGACTAGTGACAGCAATAAATTATCTGAGTTATCATCATCTGGAGGCTGTAAAATAAATAGAAAGTATTACTCTGGTGTCCTTCAAAGGATCTTGTATTTGCAGCTGATTTGCTGCTGTGCAGTGTTCGTTTCATTGCTAGGAGCTATCTTATATGGATGCATGCTTTCTTTGATTACATTTGGCTGTAAATGTTAGCTCTGTCAAATTCACTTGCTTGTCCAAGGAACATGAAGTTTTATTGGTAAAAATCCTCAGACAACACATATATTTTGCAAAGTGTTTGGCTGATGAGGTAGGATATGTTTACACTTTCTAGTTGAAATATCTGACTAAATAGATTAAAATTACGGTGTATACCACAAGAGGGAAAAGCTGTGAATACTTAAAGCAGTCTGTGCTTCCCCCACTCATAAATTACAGAGAAATGAAGACCAGAACCCAGATGCTTTCAAAGCTGAGTATAACCGATACAAAAAAAAAAAAAAAAAAAGGTTTTGGGACAATTTATACCAACGGAAGAAAGTCCAGGTGACCGGACCTTTTTCCGTTGGTATATTGTGGGATTTGCAACGGGCACACTGGTTGGAGCTGGCCAGTCAGCGTGCACATTTTCGAATATTAATAGGGAGACATTGTATAATACCTATAGTCTTACGTAGTGCATTATTTTATGTTGGCGTGACTCACTGTTACATATGAAGTTTTATTAAGCAAAGAGAAAAACGATGTGGACTGTTTTTTTGCATAGGTAAAATAACAGCTCTACAGTAGTGATCCCTAACTGATGGCCATCAACTTCAAGTAGCACTCAAACCATCAAAATTCTAGGTGAGGAAAGCTACAATGCCACATTTGTAGCATGACTGACTTTTGGTTATTGGTATTGTAGCCCTCTGCTGAGTTATTTTGGCCGTTACGGTTATTGGAGTTTGAGCAATCCTGCTCTACAGTGTCTAATTCCAGTTCTGCTACAGTCTTAAGGTGATTTAATACAGCTTCCTTCCTTCCTTTATTTATTTATTTGACATTTGTTAATCTGAAAAGTCCAACTGGGCAAAAAAGTGCCCATTATCAGTGGAGGCCTTGGTAGAAAAGCTCCACAACTGAGTACAGATATTTTAAATCACAAAGTATGTTGCACTACAAAACATCAAGTACAGATATTGTAAATCACAAAGTATCATGTTACACTACAAAACATGAGTGAAAAAATGTTGTAATGAAAAAAAGAACATATGATCTGTTGTCAATCTTCATGTATTCTTTACAGTGGGTTGCAGTTCTGTTCCTCAGAACCAATCCGGCCGATATATAGCTCGCGTCAGCCAAAAAATCTCTTGCAAGTCTGCCCACAGTGACTCTCTCCACCTTACCCCAGATATCGTTTGCCGCTCTTATGACAAGATGCTTCAGCAGACTCCTTAATCGTAGCTAAGTAACAAAAAAAATTGTATTTACCCTTTTTCTAGAAGTAATTTCTGAAAACTTTACTCTCTGCTTAAATAATATTTGGTCTACCCTTAGTGAGTGTGTTGTTGCCTTTACCATTGATACATTTTCCCCTCTTCTTTCATTGGTAGTTTTCCCTTTCCCCTCTCTCTTCCTTTCTCCTTTTACCGTTGGTAATCTTTCTATCATTGTTAGATTTTCCTATTAAGGTGTGAATGAGTTTCTTTTTTTCCCTAATTCTTTCTTTCCTTCTCTGCCTTTCCGTCCTTTTTATTCAGGACTATGGCAGAAAAGCCTAAAAGCTCCACTACAGGGATAGGTACAATGTACAGAGTGTGGCAGGAAAATGCCTAGCTATGATAATCATGACAGTTGCGTTTATTGTTTGGGTGTGCCCCACTTGAGTGTTGACTGTACCATTTGCCAGGGTTTCAGTAATAAAACTCTGGCAGAAATGAAAAACAAACTCCTTTTCAAAGGGCTCCTTAACCCCCCTTTCGAGGAAACCTTGTCCAAGGCTGACCAGTCTCCTCCGGCCTTTTGGATCAAAATCCTCCCTTTTGGTGCCAACGTCTCCCTCGGCACCGATTTGTTAAGAAACACAATCATACATCTGAAGATTCCTCTATGGAACCAAAAGCTAAAGTTCCAAAACTTTCAGAATGGTCTGAATCTTCAGCACTGGCCACGACACTCATTCAGTCTTTGACTACCATTGTTCCTACTATGACTACGTCTCCGACACTGGTGACAGTTGTCACTAGTGCCATGCCGGTGCCAATTTCCCCCACGGTACAGCAGATGCTGCTGAAGTCTGACATATCTACTCAACCTAGAACTACTTATTCTCTCTCCTTGGACCCATTCCTTGGACAACTTCTTAGGGTGACTTGATTTTCCTTCTGGGCTGTCCATTCGCTCCACCAGAAGTCTCTCTGAAATTGATATTGTTAGGTTGGTGGATCAGATCCTGACAGCCAAGGGTCTTCTGTCATCTTCTCAGCCCCCTCTCACTTCTGTTGTAGGGGCTTCTCATCTTTGACCCCCTTCTTATTGTCCTCCTTTCACCTTCTGTGCAGGCTTTAGAATTCTTGACTCTAACTTCTAAGGTTCCGATGGCTTCGGCACCGACAGCCTTGTTGTCTTCGCCGAGTCAGGCTCTAGCCTCCTCAGAAGAGATTGTACAAGAGGAAACACCTTGATTCTCCCAAAGAATCCATCACAGAAGACAGGGGAGGGATGTCCTTCAAGAATGCAACTGCAGTCCTGACATATGGGTTGTCCTGCCTCAGGCAGCCCTTCGGTCGGCCGGATTCCAAAGTCTGGGTCCGGCATCGGCTGATGTCGCCTCTTCCCCTACGTCAGAGCGGCTGGGGTATAAAAGCATCAGCCGACACCATCTTCTTCAGTCTTTCTTGCCGCGCGGCGCCCGAAGCAGAAGCAGTTCGCAAGTGCCGGTCGGCCAGCTCCTGTGTTTTCAGATCCGAAGTCATCAAAAAGCTAAGTACCCCGTTGGGAAACCTTTTCTTGCCTCAGCCGATGTCAGATAAAACTGCAAAAGTTAATAATTGCTTGTCTTGTGGTAAACAAATACCTCAGAAGGACTTCCATTCTTACTGCCTTCCCTGCCTCGGCCCAGAGCACGGCGTCTCGGCCTGTGCTGCCTGTGCTTGCTTCAATAAGCGCACACTTAGGCGCCGGGCAGAATTTGCTGAAGACTTTTTTGGGGAAAATTACTCCTATATCATGCCGTCGGAACTACCGACAGCACATATTTCCAAAAAACGGAAGGACCGGGACCGACATTCGCAGCCCGCGACTTCCACCGACACCACGCTAAAGCCTACCGCGAGTGCATCGGTCTCTTCAGAGGCGGTAATTCAACTGCTCCAGGCCGACGACACCGCTTTACCGCACACTTCGGTTCCGGAAGCTACCCCTGTGCCGGTTGTTGATTTTCCTCCTGAAACCGAAGCCCAAGATTTGCCTGAGACCATACCGGTGGACAAAGTTACTCCAGCACGTGGGGCAGCTAGCTGTGTCTATGTCCATCAAGGCCTACACATGTGCTAAGGCTGCCAGCCAGGCTAAGTCTCACCCTCCTAAATCTTTTTCACAGGGTCCCACTTCTGATAAACAGATCATGACTTTAGCTGCAGATCTAATTTCTTTAATCAGGGGCTCTCAGGCTCATCCAGACAGAGGTTCTCAGCCGCCTTCAGACAAAAGGCCTAGGGTTGAGCAGGCAGATACCCTTTCCTCAGATGAAGCCTCTGGTGAGTCAGGCCATTCAGATTCCCAGAAAGAATCCTTCCCGGCCTACGAGGATTCTGATGCTGATGAATCCATTCCCTCTGCCTCTCCTCCTTAGGATATTTCTTTCGGGGAAATTCTCCACTCCATGAGAGAGCATTTTCAGTGGCAGGGCCAGGATTTCTCCGACTCCAGGAAAAGGCTTCGGACTTTCCTTAAGTTACCCCAGCACAGGCCTTTAGCTATACCCCCAGTGTTAGATGTATTGGATGATGTGTTCTCAGACTCCAGTACTTCTCCTGATTCTCTCCCTCCTACTTCTGTCAAGCCAGACAGATATTACAGGGTTCCTGAAACTCATAAACATCTCTTTAAGGCCCACTCTGTTGATCTAGAAACTATTTCTCAGGGGCCCAAAGGAGTGGCCACTTCCACGGCCAAAAATCCTTTGCCCGCAGACAGGGAATCTAGGTCCCTGGAGAGGTGGGGTAAAAAAGTTTATACCTCATCCACCCTTGCCATGAGGGCACTTAACTGTCTTTTTCATATGTTTCAGTATCAGGATTTCTTGATGGATGATTTGCAGAAAAAGTTAGCCTCTCCTGAGCCTTTAGATAGAAAGGCCTTGCAGGATTTGGTTCATAATCCTCAGCAGGTTAGCAATCATTTTCTTCAGTGCGGTTATGATGCATTGGAAGCTTCATGTAGCGCAGCTATGACAGGGGCCGTCATACGTAGACATGCTTGGTTGAAAGAACAGACATTGCCAGATCATGTTAAAGTAAAGCTTCTAGATGCACCTCTGGAAAAAGACAATTCATTTGGTGCTAATGCACAGGGTGTGTTGAAATCGATTGAGGAAAAGGCTAAATCAGTACAAACAGTCAAAGATTTCCTCCAGGTTCAGCCACCAAGGTTCAGTAGGAATTGGCCTTCGAAGAATTGGTCCTTTCCAGACACTGACAAGTTCCAAAGGGGAAAAAACAGGCATGCTCGAGGTAGAGGGCAATACCGAGGCTCCTACAGGGGCCGCCAATGGCAACCAACTAATCAGAGAAGTGTCGCAGGGACTTCTACTGCTCCACAGGGACAATCACAATGACTTGACTTTGACACCGCCGACCAAGGCTCAAAGAGAAGCACCTTTAGGCGGAAAATTATCTTTATTTTCAAAAATTGGCACGTTTTTACAAAGGACAAATGGATTTTGGACATAATAGACAAAGGTTACAGGTTCCACTTCCATACCTTACCAACAAGACAAGGCATGCCAAACCTGCCACAAAATCAAAGGGCAGAGGCACTCATTACAAGTTTCAAAGCTGCTACAAATCAAAGCAATAGAAAAGGTTCCTCCTCAGGAACAAGGCCAGGGATTCTACTCAAGACTGTTCCTTGTTCCAAGAAAAGAAAAGCAATGGAGACCTATACTGGACTTGTCCGCTCTAAACACTTTTCTCATTGTGCCAAAATTCAAAATGCTGACGTTACAGCAACTTCTTCCCATGCTGGGCAAGGGGTCTTGGCTGGTTACTCTGGACCTCAAGGAGGCATACCTGCATGTCCCAATCAGACACAGCTGCAGAAGATACCTCAGATTTCTTGCAGGGTCAGAGCATTATCAATTCTCAGCATTGCCTTTTGGCTTATCTAATGCGCCCAGAGTATTCGCGAAATGCCTGGCATCAGTAATTGCACATTGCAGACTTCAGGGGATACAAATATACCCTTACCTGGACGACTGCCTTATACAAGTGGACAGCAAGCAAGCCTTGATAAGAAACTTGGACTATGTCATTCACTTACTACAGGCTTTGGGATACACAGTCAAAAATCAAGACTACTGCCATCCCAACAAATAATTTTTCTAGGAGCCAAACTGGACACAAACTCACAAATGGCTTTCCTCACAGAAGAAAAACAAGAACAATTACCAGATTACTTCAAAAGCCTAGCAAAGCACACCCAGATGACTGCAAGGAAAATCCTGCAGGCCCTGGGTTTCATGGCATCTTGCATTCTTCTGATTCCACTGGCAAGACTACACATGAGAAAACTACAATGATACCTAAAACGTTTATGGTCTCAACACAGCCACAACTTAGAAGCAGTTATTCCACTCATTCCATGTCTACAAAAGGAATTTTTCTGGTGGGCACAAGCAAGCCAGCTAAACAAAGGCATGTCTTTCAACAAACCTCAAGCAAGCCAAACCATTACAACAGACGCCTCAGATCATGGATCGGGGGGCGCACATGGAGGGCAGATGCATTCAAGGGCAATGGGCACCCCGAGAATTGCATCTGCACATCAATCAAAAAGAGATGTTGGCAGTGATTCATGCAATCGAGGCCTTCGGAAAATTTCTTCAGCAAGGTCATCTGCTAATAAAGACAGACAACACCACGGTTATGTGGTGCATAAACAAACAGGGAGGCACCCATTCTTACCCCCTCTGCAGACTAACAATGACTCTTTGGGAAAAGTCCCTGAAACTGAACATACAGTTGCAATCCCAGTTTGTCCCAGGCAAGGACAATGTTCTGGCGGACAGTCTAAGCAGAAACATTATGGACCCGCACAAATGGATGTTGCATCCAGACATTTTTTCACAAATAACTCATGCATGGGGAAGGCCGGACATAGATCTCTTTGCCTCACACCTCAATCATCATCTGAAGAAGTTCTGCTCAAGGACACACCATCCTCAAGCCTGGAGAATGGATGCTCTCTCCTTCAGCTGGAATTCTCTAACAATCTATGCATTTCCATCTCTACCATTAATGACCAAGGTGCTACTGAAGATCAAAGCAGAACAACCGAAAGGCATTTTGATAGCTCCAGACTGGCTAAGACAGCACTGGTATCCATTACTAAGGAGCATAACTCGCACCAAGCCGTGGCTCCTGCCTCAATGGCCTCTGCTTATAACTCAGCACAATTACAGGACTGTTCATCCCAACTTGCAAACATTGCAACTGACAGCTTGGAGGGTTCCATGACTTCTCCCCATATCTCTCTCTCCAAAAAAGTTCAAGAGATCTTACTGGAAGCACGCAGGCCTTCCACCAGAAAAACTTATTCAGCCAAATGGAAGAGATTCAACATCTGGAATGCCAACAAGGGTCAGGATGCATCAGTAATGAGCATCCCACAGATACTAGAATACTTGGCAGAAATGCTTCACAATTGCCTTTCATATTCTTCCATAAAAATACACGCTTCAGCAATTTCAGCAAAATACAACTGTGATCCACCTGTGTTTTCACATCCTTTGCTAAGACAGTTTCTAAGAGGGATAAAGAATATTAAACCTCCAAGAAAACCACCAGTGCCTGCATGGAACCTCAACTTCGTCTTGGAAAAATTAACTCTTCCTCCTTTTGAGCCAGCAGCATCTTCAGAATTGCAATTTATCTCCTGGAAAACAGTTTTCCTGTTGGCAATTACTTCAGCAAGAAGAGTCTCGGAGATACAGGCCCTCATGGCAGTTCCTCCATTTCTCATTTTCCATCAGGACAGAGTCTCTTTAAGAACCAATCCTTCATTCATGCCAAAAGTGATATCCAGGGTTTCTCTAAATCAGGCAATTCACCTGCCTACTTTCTTTCCCAATCCTCAAAATAAAGGAGAAAAGCTTCTGCACACTTTGGACATACACAGGCAATTGCGCTACTACTTGGACAGAACAAAGGCCAACAGAAAGTCTGACCAACTATTTGTAGCTTACGCTGCTGGAGTACAAGGAAAGGCAATTTCCAAACAAACAATTTCAAAATGGATTGGAAACTGCATCAGATTCTGCTACTCTTTCCATGGAAAAGGTGTGCCAGCCAATATCAGGCCACACTCCACCAGAGCTACAGCCACCTCCACAGCCTTTCTAAGAGGGGTGGCTACAAAGGACATTCTAGAAGCTGCTACATGGAGCTCCGTGCATACATTTTCCAAACATTACAACCTGCCTTTATATTCCAGATCCCAAGCAGGCTTTGCTTCTGCAGTCCTGCAGGGCATTGTAGCATTTTAGGATTTACACCATCCTTATCTTAGATCCTACCACCCCCAGCTTGGCTATGGTATTCAACCCATATGTCAGGACTGCAGTTGCATTCTTGAAGGACATAGTACAGTTTTGTACCTACCATAAATGTAGATGTCCGATAGATATGCAACTGCAGTCAGGTTTTCCCTCCCTCCTACCCCTCTGTAAATCTCTTTTTTAGGGTCCACTCTCCCTTTTCAAATTAGCTGGGGATATCTGTTATGGTGTATCTGTTTATTACTGTTGTGCGTGTCTGGAATTTTTATCCATTCTCTAAATTTAGCCTTCCTTGGAGGGCACCTGGCATCTGGGGCAAGAAACACTGAAGAAGATGGTGTCGGCTGATGCTTTTATACCCCAGCCGCTCTGACGTAGGGGAAGAGGCGACATCAGCCGACGCCGGACCCAGACTTTGGAATCCGGCCGACCGAAGGGCTGCCTGAGGCAGAGGCAGGACAACCCATATGTCAGGACTGCAGTTGCATATCTATTGGACATCTACATTTATGGTAGGTACAAAACTGTACTTTCCCCATGGTCTCCCCCTTAAGATGTCTCCTTCGGAGACATTCTTGAGAACCTAAAACATAGGGGTGACTGGAAGTCCAAAGACCCTTCCTCTAAGGAATATGTGTACTTGCAGGCCTTTGGTGCTCACCCTTCTATCTCCAGGGTGACCCCGTCCGCTGACGACCTAATTAAGCTGATTGCTTAGCAGGATTGGAAGACTCTGGACACTGTAGAACCTGACAAGATTCTTTCCGCTCCTGAAGACCATCCATATTGGGCGAAGGGCTTAGTAGTTGATGCTATGGTGGTAGTAGCTGCCACCAAGAAAGAACTAGTTGATGAAAGTTCTACTGTACAGCCCCCTAACAGTGAGTCTAGGGCGATGGACAGATTTGGGAAGCAGGTCTATGCATCATCAGCCTTCTCCATCAGGTCCTTAAATTTCTTGGCACATTTTACTAGACTTCAAAGGGATCTGGTCAAGGAGTGTTCAGATACTCTGGCAGGAGCAGTTACTGAGGAGGTCCAAGAAAAAGTGGCCTGCCAGTTAGCTACCCTGGAGTCTATTTCAAATTCATCCATGAGGCCAATAGCACATGCAGTTGAAAGGGCAACCAGATCAGCAGGTCCAGATGTTGCTATACGACACGCTTGGATGCACCTGTGCGAATTTGCAGAACCATTCAAGTTTTTCTTTGACAGTGCTTCCTTTGACAGATCCTCTTTGTTTGGACCCAAAGTAAAGGAAACTCTGTCCAGGTGTGAAAAAGATGGAAAAACTTTGGGTGTGCATTTTATCCACTCTTCAATGATCCTACTCCAGGAGTCAAAGGAGTGGTCAAATGTGATTCAAGAAGTCCCAGAAGCCTTTCCAGAACACACATGGTTTGGACTCCCCTTGGGGCAGAGGGCAGAGTTACAATGGAAGATGCCATCCCAGAGGCAGGGGTAGTCTGTGCAATCAGGGTTCCAGGGAATCTTTCTCTGGTCAACTCTACCAGTGCTCCTAAAAGGGGGCCTGATTACTTACCTCTGGAGGCAGTCAGGAGAAGATTTTCCTTGCACCCAAATGCCTGGCGACAGATAACTACCGATGCCTGGGTGCTAAGGATCATTTCCAGAGGTTATTTAATCCCCTTCACTCTTTACCTGAGAATCCCAGCAAGACTCCCCGACATTCCACCCCGTCAGAGAGATCAAGCAGCATTAGATATACAAAAACTGCTAGAAAAAGTCAAGAGTCCCACCAGACCAGTTAGGATCCGGGTTTTACTCAAGACTCTTTTTAGAGCCAAAGAAAACAGGGGACTGGAGACCAATTTTGGATCTCGGTATTCTGAACAAATGTGTCCAACAGTCACAATTCTGGATGGTCATGGTTCAGGCAGTTCTTCTCTTCTTAGAGGAAACTGATTGGATGTGCTCTACTGACTTTCAAGGCACGCATTACCACATAAAGATGGACAAATGCTCAAGAAGGTTTCTCTGCTTCCAGCTAGGTGCCAGTCATTTCCAGTTCAGAGTGCTGCCCTTTGGTCTCATCACAGCCCCCAAGGTTTTCACCAAATGCATGGCAGCAGTCACAGCACATTTGAGGCTGCACGGATTCCGAGTGTTTCCTTACCTAAATGAATGGCTCCTCACCACTCCCACCAGGCATCTACTGCTACAAATTTCATTCTGGAACTATCCCAACAATTGGGCATCACGATCATCCCTGCAAAATCTCAACTCACCCCTTCTCAGAGCATGGAATTCATTGGAGCTCACCTCAGTACTCTGTCTTGTGTGGCATCACTTCCCCTACACAAGTTACAGACAATTCAGTTGCAGGTTCATCCTCTCCTTCGCTCAAACAAAATACCAGCTCAGAACATTCTACAGGCATTGGGCTCCATGGCAGCAGTGATCACATTAGTTCCAATGACAAGATTTCACATGAGACTTCTCCACTGGTTACTTGCAAACCAATGGTCTATTCTAACCCATCCCATGAATCATTTAGTTTTGATATCCAGCCAATGCAAAAAATGACCTAACCTGGTGAATGCAGTCCGAGGAGATTATTCTAAGTTGCCCCTGTGTTCTCCCACAGCTCAATACCATAGTGACCATGGATGCTTCCCAGAGGGGGTAGGAGGGGGCGTTATCTTGGGAAGACAGTCCAAGGCACTTGGCAACCTCTGAGATCAATGTGCATATCAACGTTCTAGAGCTATGGACAGTGCTTTTGGCATTGCAAGCGCTTCACTTTGCCTTACCTCAAGGGACAGTGGCTATTCATGTACAAAAAAAAAATAAAGCCAAAACCAATCCAAACAAAGTAAAATAAAGTCCTGGACACCACTGTAGGTATAAAAACTCTTTATATTTTCCACAAAACATGAAAGATGAGCGCTTTCGTCTAATGACTAGACTTCATCAGATAAAAGCACTGGTACAAATAACTTTTATACATAAAGTCTCATTCGATAATTACACTCAATTAGCATTAAAGAAACATCTATAAAACTTGTACTTTCCTATTTAAATAAACCATATAAAATGCTGAAAGAACTTTATCCTGGTTTTCATGTATAAATTTCTACACATTGGTATATCTTTACACAATAACACTATTGTTTTGTCATTTTATAATGTAAAATCACACTTCCAAGTGTGGCAGTGGGCCATAACTTTCAACTGCTTTCTGATAGCACTGCACATCCCAGGGAGTTCAAATATGATTGCAGGCAAACTGAGCAGATGCATCCTCATGCCTCACGAGTGGTCTGTGAACTCCAGAGTAGGGAAAGACGATCTTTCTTCACTGGGGCCAGCCTTGTTGTGACCTGTTTGCTTCACCCCTGAGCAAGAAGTACAGAAGCTACTTTGCCCTAATTCCCTCGGGGGGGGGGGGGGGGAGTCCCTCAGAGATGCTGTTCTCCACGATTGGCCGGGTCTTCTTTATGCCCCCCGATCCCTCTTTTTCTCAAGAAAGCAGCTTGGTTGAGAAGCAAAGTGATCCTCATTGCTCCTTATTGGCCTTGACAGATATGGTTTCCTTTTCTCTGACCTCATTAGGACCCATCCATGGATTCTGGACCCAGTTGCGGACCTTCTTTCCCATCCCCAGGGACTAGTGCACCCCAGGCTACAGAGTCTCAATCAAACTGCTTGGTTTCTTCAATTCCATTAGTTGACAGACATAATGATATTCCTTCTCCCGTACGACACATTTTGTTGGCATTCCATAAACCATCCACCAGGAGTCTCTACCTTAGTAAATGGAAGACATTTTCTATTTGGGCTTCTTATAATGGTCTGGACCACTTCTCAGTGCCAGTATGAAAAGTTCTACAGTTTCTAGGTATCATCTTTGGTAAAGGAGCTTCTGCTTCTATGTTTCTACAATCAAGGTTATTTTAGCAGCTATTTCAAATTTCCATAATGTATCGAGGACCAACCTTTAATCTCTCACAGGCTTTGTAAGGTTTTCTGAAAGGCACCATCCATTTGAAGCCCCCTTTCAAAGATCCGTAACCGCCATGGGACTTGACTGTTGTATTGCAATCACTTACTTCACCTCCATTTGAACCTGCAGCTACCTGTGACTTAAAATTCCTTTCTTGGAAGAGAATACTTCTCATAGGTGTCACTTCAGCGAGACAAGTCTCTGAATTACAGGCACTGTGTTCTAAAGCACCTTATTTAGTTTTCCATAAAGTCAGTGTGTCACTCAGACCAAACCCAACCTTCCTTCCTAAAGTGATTTCAGAGATCAATGTCAACCAATCCATAGACTTGCCTGAATTTTTCCCAAATTTTTCTAATAAAGGCAAGTACTGCCAGCACCTTCTGGATGTGCACAGGCAATTACGTCTCTGTCTGGATAGAACTAAGCAATTTAGACAATCAGAACAGTTATCCTTTGCAAGTGTAACTTTGGGAAACCTGTGTCTAAGGTTACTCGGTCCAGATGGTTAAGGGATTGCATATCTTTCATTTACTCGAAACAAAAGCTAAGGCTCCCTATGTCAGTGAAGGCATGGTCCACTAGATCTATGGCAACTTCAGCTGTTTTTCATTCTAAAGCTTCCATGTCAGAAATTTGCGCAGCTGCAACGTGGGCTAAACCACACACTGTTGTTACTCATTACAAATTGGATATGGTCTCCAGGGGGAGACCCTCCTTTGGTTATGGGCTCTCTGGAATGTTCTTCCATAAGGCCACCCAGAATCTAAGGTGGCTGGGGACTCTGTACCACAAGTCAAGAATAGCTGAAGATTGACTTCATCAGATAAAGAAGTTATGTCTTACCATAACGTTCCATCTGTGTTGATCTTCATCTATTCTTGCGTCCCTCCCGCCTGCCCCCTCCTTTAGACGTCTGATGGAGCGACATCCTGTCCTTGGTTCTTATTGTTAGGGATGACTTGGACAAGGTTTCTGACTTAGAGTGTCTTCTTCTGTTTGATTGCAAACTTGATTTGAGGTAATGTGGAGAGGGGCATTGTGGGCAGACTAGCAGCTCGAAAGATTTTTTTGGCTGACGGGAGCTGTATATCAGCTGGATCGGTTCAGAGGATCAGAACCGTAACCCACAAGTCAAGAACAGATGAAGACTGACAACACAGATGGAGCGTTATGCTAAGACATGACTTCTTTTTTCTTAGTAGAGTGCATTGAAAAACAGTAACATGATTTGGGAAAAATATGTGAGGGAAAAACTCAATAGTCATATTTGTTACATAGATTAGTATGTGATAAATAAGACCGAGATAATTCTAAAAAGATATTTGAAAAGATATTAGAGATTAGCAAAAACACGAAACAACCAGGAGCCAGAGAGAAGCAACCAAAGAGCAAAAGTACACTGGTGGAAACAGGTGCAAGACACAGTTCTTCAGAATTGTGTTGAGCACCTGTTTCCACCAGTGCACTTTGCGGATATTAGAGGTTACATAATTAGAGACAGTGAGGGGAAATGGTGTGGCATCTTAATATGAGAGATGTTGGTCATAATTATAGTTGTAGAAGGAAGAAGGATGGGAGAGAATGAGATTATAAGAAGAGTGCAGGGTAGTGTGCTATCTATGATATTAGTAGAAAGGTTACTTTAGGTTGTCTCTTACTTGCTGCAGCATACTCCTTAGAACTGCTGTTCTAGCCACTAGCTCCCCTTGCATTGTGGCCAACTGCCAGCCCCATAGACCTTCTTTGTGTACAACACACTAAATAGGATGATTGTTAATAGCACTCTCTGTGGAAACATTTTGACTATTACAAAATGTACCTGTCTGCCTTAAGGGAAGGTATAACATTTCCAAAGCACACTGTAAGCAACAGTATTTACAACTATATTATCTACATAGGCTTCACAATTTACAAAAACACTATCCAGCAATAATATTTGCATCATGTTAACACTTCACAGGGTAAAAACTGATGCACTTTGGTACAGTGTATAGATGTACTTTGCCAGCAGAAGGAAGAGACCTAGCAATTTGCAGCTGCCCTTCCCCTTTCTTTCTTCGAGAGCGAGGTCCAGAGGTATAGCTAGGGCATCCACCCCAGGTGCTGTGGGTTAGGGGGCACAGTTGGCAGATGCTGATTAGGTAGTAGTCCAGTACTCATATGCAGAAATGAATGGAGATATTCATTTGCAGTCAGAGCTGAATATATTCAGTGCTTTGTATGTGGGAGTTAGCTATAGCAAATAGTTTGCTACAGTTTGTGAAAACAGTTCCAACCTTTTTCTTTTCTTTTTTTTTTTTTCATCCACAACCTGAAAAGAACATTACCTCAACTTAAAGCTGAAGGGTGCACTGGATCAGGGAATACCTGTCTACTGTTCTGTTACAATCCACCTATCAACCACCTTTTCTGTAAAGCAGCATTTCCTAATAATTAGTATGACTTCTCTAGCATGAAGTCATATTACTGTCCCTCATTCCTTGCATCTTAGATTAACTCTTTCATAGTTCCTTCTAACTGCCTTTGTACCTCTATCATGCCCTCTCCACCTTTTGTCTTAGTTGGTAGGTGGTTAAAGCCCAACTGCAAAATTGTCAAGGTTATTTCTTCCTGCAGTTCCCTAACTATACTTCTAGCTTTCTTGTCAACTCTTTCATTTGAAGTACTACCTCGTTGTCTTTAAAATCTCAAGTACAGAATATGGTGCTCTACCTGGGGTCTCACCTGTACCTTGCAGAAGGAGAAGTTACCTCTATATTTATGGAGTTATTTCCTTTTGCAGTTCAGGATAACTTTTGTTGTTCTTGGATGCTGCAGTTATTTTCACTTTCTCACATTTATGTCCCCCCAACACACAAAAAAAGTCACCAGAGTTTTAATGTAACATCCAGATCAAATACATCTCATATCCTTTGTATTCACTTGCCTGTAGTACGTTCTGTGGGGTGGCGTTGCTAGATATAGCTTCACTCTTAGTAAATAATTGGTACCAGATTGTAGTATCTGTCATGGTGTGCCAATTCCTCTTCTTGTGCATTGAACTCCAGTGGCACCTGGGCTTGTATTACAAACAGACATCTTCTTACTTCTTGTTTATATACTAGGAAATTGACTGTAAGAAAAGTCAGTGTTGCAAATGGCAATTGCATAGCTCTGTGAAATATGTGATTTAAACTATAGTCCAAATACATAAATACAGGGGTCTTGTTTGTCAGATCCTGTGCAGTCACCGGCTCTCTAGCTGTCAACAGTGCTGAAATTTGATGGTGTAATTTTGCTGGTAACTTAAAAGTGTATTGTTTCCCTGCATCTTACTTTTAGAGTATGTATAGTAGTGTTCTTTCAGATCATTTTACATGAGCAGTAAATATCATCCCTTCTTATTTGTTTTTGTGTAAAGGTGATGACTAGTGAAGTAAATGGAAGTTGGGGCTGAAAATTCATACACTTATTTATTTGCTTTTGATACTGTGTAATGTTGTTTGCTAAGTCGTTGAGAGTTTTAAATGATACATTTTCTTTATGTTGGAAAAGCCTGTCCCTTCCTCTCAAGCACTTGGCTGCTCACATTTACCCAGTGGTTGTTAAATACTGGAGGGCTAGATTCTTCATTATAATCATAAGTATCAAATAATATTGATATTTAGTAATTGGAAGATGTCTAAAACCTTAGGGCACACCTTTCTGTGCTTTACTATGGCTTTAGTTGTATTTACATAGATGCTTGTTCATTTTAGAGTATACTGATCCAGATGCTGTCCATTTTCAGGCAAGGCCAGAGAAAATATAGTTAACATGATTCATTTATAGAGAAGGTGGGGTACAAGAAAGTAATTTTATAGGTTCTGAACACGGTGGACCTTCAGGCAGTTAAATCAGCTACATTGCTATATTTAATTCATTCACATAATGAGACAAGGAAAATAATTGATGTAAAAATCTGTTTATAGTATGCTCAAAAGAACAAGGAAGGAAAATTGTCTTCAACCATTGAATTTAGTATGAAGTATATTTTAGTTGTAAATATAAGGTTTAATTTTCTGAAGTGTCGTTAGCAATGACTTGTTTAAACATGGAGTTGAAACACAGCACTAATAAAAGTACTTCTGAAGCCCAGAGATAAACGCTGGTGTAAGGTAGTATTTCTGTATCACAGACTCACTGTATGGAGAATTCCACAGAGTTAGGAAAAAAAAATAAATAGGGGTTGGGATTCTCCTAAATGTAGCTCAGCTTCATGACCTACTACAAATGTAGTAAAACCAGGCAACCCCAATAATATCTATTTGAATTGTGACCTAGTTGTCCTGTAGAACAGAAGCATACCTCACAGGTCTGTTTATGGAATAGGAGACTGTAACCTGCTTACTGGGGTTAATAATAACGTGCATAGTTAACAAAGTAGAATCCAAAGCAAATTTGGCACAATCCTAGTTCAGTTGAGTCAGCAGTTTGAGGTGGACAGCATTCATTGACAGGTAAAAAAAAGATATATGATTGGGGCACTTCATTATTCTTGCTGCTATAGGAAAAAATTATGTGAACTTCTGCCTTCTTGAATGACATCTGAGTTTAGAATTAAACTCTGGATGTTCAGTTTCTGACTAAAAACCTGTTGCCATGTGAAGGGGATTTAGTGCCTATCAGCCAGGCATGTGAGTAGTCAGTTTGGTTTTAGTAGATAGACTGCATCTGTTGCCCTATGGACTACAGAAAATTAGTAAGAAGTTTTCTTTCCCTGTATTACCTTTTTTATTACTTGCACAAATTACAGC
Organism: Protopterus annectens; assembly: GCF_019279795.1. Classification (NCBI taxonomy): domain Eukaryota; kingdom Metazoa; phylum Chordata; order Ceratodontiformes; family Protopteridae; genus Protopterus; species Protopterus annectens. The sequence continues at coordinate 776,653,860 of NC_056735.1, forward strand.
TGACAATAATGATCCATTAAAAACTTTATGTAAAGGTGTTTTTCAAAAATGTAAGAAACTTAGAAATGAGTGGACTGTTTTTTCAAGCCTTTCTGTATATTGAGAAAATAGACATCTGTTGTGTAAGTGAAGGTTGCCTTAAAGATTCTACGCCAGTATCTAATTCACCAGTAGACCAGATGGTGCAGGTAGTGGTCCATCTGTGTTTGTATGAGAGGATTTGAAATTGAGAGTGATAAGAAAAAAATCTTTGAACTAGAACACTTGGATTTCAAAACTGCAGCTGACAAATCGTAATACGTTAATGTTGTATTATAACACCCCTTATGGGACTATTACGGAGCATGAAAACTAACTTAATAGTCTTCTGCCACTAAAAAATGAACCATTGTCATCAGTGTGTATGGGGAGGGCGAATTTCAGTCTCTCAGATGTAATCTGGAAGAGTTAATTCACTAACAACAAATGGGGGGGTAGAAAGGATTGGGAAGAGAGATTGGATAAGCAATTCTCAAAGAAACAATGGGAGTACATATGTATGCCTCCCAAATATGCAACAAAATCTAGAAGATTTAGGATCTTTGGAAGTGTTTACAGTGGTATTTGTATACCCCAAGTAGACAGAATTTTTCTCAGGTAGACAGCAAATCTTGGAGGTGTGATGGAGTAGAAAGAGGTAATTGGGAACATTTTTTCTGGGAGTGTTGTGAATTGGCAGACTTTTAGGATTCCCTGCGGGATCCATGGTCAGAGATGCTAGGTGGGTAGATTGGTGTGATGAGGGAGATGATTTTTGTGAGCTATGATACATAATTGTAATTACCTAGACATGCTAAGGCCTTGTTGTGTCTAATTATGGTGACTGACAAAAAAGTAATTACTAGAAAACAAAATCAAAATCTAAACCAGCTAAACTAGAAGTAGTGACTATAGTAACAGAGATAAAACAACTGTAAATGAGATCTTTAGAAAAGGGTAAGAGCAAAATACATAGGAAAAATGGGAATTATGGAACAGTATATGCAGGGGAGGAATGAGGTTTAAAGGAAGGGAAGACTTAAATGAGCTGTGTAATGTTTGACTGAAAATGATTAGGTAGATTATAAGTGATGTATAATGATTGCAACTAAGAGTGTGTCACTGTGGTTTGTGATGTAAAATGCTTGCAACTAGGATTGTGTTGTTGTGGATTGTTTTCATTTATATAAATGTATGATTGCCTGTGTCGAAAATGATGGTTTAATAAAGATGTTTCTTCTTAAAAAAAAAAAGAGCAGGAATTGAATCATTTATGTAATGTTGCTTAGGTTATATGGTATATAGTAGTATATGTGAAGTATAATTTTTGTAAATGTGAACTTGTTAATGCAGTTTGATAGGTACATTTACATTTGTATAAAAGCTATGTCACAAGTGATAATTCAATAAAGGTGTTTAAAAAAAATGCTCACATGGTGTATAGGCAGACATGAGCAAAATATTGCCCTTAGAGTATAAATTACTGCAGACATTCATGTCTCGTCTTTTTCTACCTCCTGTTGTGCTTATAGGCATGTGCCATCTAACTAGATCCACTAATTACTACTTGTGACTGTCTTCTGAAGAGCACAGTATGACGTCATTAGTATTATCAAAGTCACGTTTCACTGTAAAATTATTCTGATACACTCAGCTTGCCACTCAGCCTTGCCACTTTAAGTATCGGAGAATTTAGCTAGTCCAGCCATTAGAAAAACAACAGGAGAACCAGGACTTGTACATCATTTTTCTTATATAGTTCCAAAAATCCATCAACATCTGAATAAACTTTCAGATCTGATGTTGTCATTTTCATTCATTCCTCAACCCGTGAGTTTCGGATTTGCCCCGGCCGCTTTACAGCCGTAGGATTCGAAGCTTGAGCTCCTCCTGTCCTGTCTATAACACCTCATTCCCCCAAATTACCTCTGATTGAGTTTGCTGCAAATGTTTTACAAGTTTTATATATATATATATATATATATATATATATATATATATATATATATATATATATACATATGATCTCTCTCTCTATATATATCTATATCTATATATATATATATATATATATATATATATATCTATATATACATATATATACATATATATATATATATATATAGATATATATATATATATATATATGGTTCCCCTTCAAACCATCGATCGTTGAAAACATCGAAGTTCAGAACATCGAGTTTGAAAACGTCGAAGGTTTGAAGGGGAAGAAAAAAGTAAGTATAGGTGGAATAATGTTTGTGTTTTTGCAGGGCACCAAGGTGCCCTGCATACTGTGTGTGTCTATGTGCGATCTGTGTGATGGCACTACAGATAGGGTACGGAAAATCTCCCGTTTAGCGCTTCTGCGTATAGCGCTAAACAGGAAATTTCCCTTTACTCCACTGTTGTGCGGTCTCGGAGTTGGAATATTAAAGTAGGGGGGTGCAGAGGGGTGAAGCCCCCTTGCATACAATTGTTTGGTTACACTTGTAACCATCAATGTTTCAAAATTCGGTGTTCTGTTCTCGATGATCAGAATTTCGATGTTTTGAAATTTTGATGGTTAGAAGTGGAACCATATATATATATATATATATATATATATATATATATATAGCTATAGCTATATGTATCTCTATATCTATCTAGCTCTATATATATATATATATATATATATATATATATATATATATGTATGTATATATATATATATATATATATATATATATATATATATATATGTATGTATATATATATATGGGTCCACTTTCTAATCTTGAAATACTGAAATCTCGAATTCAGTATTTTGAGACTAGAAACTCGAAACCTCACAAACATGAAAGTTCAAAACAACGAACAATTAAAATACTGAAAATAACACAACACAAAAATCCAACCCTTCCTCCCCAAAACAGTACATAAACTCTAACTCAAAACAGTACAACAACCATACATTTCTGTAGGGGGGAAAGCCCCCGTGCACCCCCCACACCCGGGCTAGTTATATATACCAACTCCGAGGTTGTACTAACTCAAAACAAACAAACAAAAAAACCCCACAAACCTTGCCTTACTTGCCCCACATTCCCATTGCAAACAATCATATTTACATTCACTAATAACATATATATACACACACACACACACACACACACACACACACACACACACACACACACACTAGTACAAAAATCGTCACATTCAACAATCACACACACCTACCTACCTACTCCTACAACTCCTCACAAAAATTAAATATTAACAAATTTCTACCAAAAGCCTTAAAAGTTAAACACCTACCTACATCTCCATACATAAACAAACATCAGCCGCCAGACCAAAAAACCCTTAAAGAGATGGAACACACTAAATTACACACCACAGCACACCTAACACACTAAATTACACACCACAGCACACCTAACACAGTGTCGGAAAACTGAGATTAGAAAAACTGCACTTTCAACATTTTGGTCTGAAAATACTGAAATTCGAGATGAGAAAGTGGACCCATATGTGTGTGTGTGTGTGTGTGTGTGTATATATATATATATATATATATATATATATATATATATATACACACACACACACACACACACACACACACACACACACACACACACACACACACGTACTTACTGTAAAGAGATGGAACAAAGTTCAGGAGCTCAAACAGGAACTGTGGTTCCTATAAGCGTATCCAGTAAGTCTCTCATAGTCATGGACAGGGGGAAGGAGGGTGGGTAGGTTCAGGAAGAGTGAAAATGGATAACGGGGATGGAACATTTATTTTTTTATTTTTTATTTTTACATTTGTTGACCGGGCTAGTCTAGCTGGACATACATCCGTTTTCAGTAGAGGCCCGGGGAGAAAAGCTCCAACACTAGCAGTAAACAAAAAATATTAACAAAACAACGATATGAATGAAAAAGTACAAAGTACAAAGGTAGCCTTGTTTAAAAACAAATGACAAAAACAGACAATTATATAGATATGCATCATATACAGTCAGTCTAACAAAAACAGATATGCAAAACACAAAGATAGAATTGACTGAGACAAAGAATTTATAGTATAGCCTATTTCTAAGATGTAAAATGTCAAAAATTGAAAGTCTTATTTAGAGGCATAGTCAGGGGAGGGGAGGAAAGTTAGGAGTAGCGGAGAAGCAATTTCAGTCGGGGTTAGCACAAGGACAAAGCCACTGAGTTTTAAGATGTTCTTTGATATGTTTTTTGAAAAGAGAGGTAGAGTTTTGGTTAGATATTTCATGAGGGAGTTGATTCCAGGTTTTTCCTGCAGTATTTGAAAATAGTGAGTCCCCAGCTTTATTGTAAGATTTAGTCAAGGATACTAGGAGTTTATTAGCAGAGCGTAGAGTAGCTAGGTTTTTATAGGGTGAAATCAATTTAGTAAGGCTAGGGGTATTATCAGGGTAGAAAAGGGTCTTATGAATGATAAGTAACTGTTGATAGAGTAGGTGGTTATTCAGTTCTAAATAATCTAGTTGTTTGAGGTTAAGACAGTGGTGAGTTCTGAGGGGAGTAGCAGTACTGAATCTAGCTATACTATTGTAACAGGTAGAGAGTTTGGTAATGTTATTTTTAGATAATTTAGTATATATAGCAGAGGCATAGAAAAGGGTGGAGATAAGGTGGGTCTGGGCAATGTTTTTTCTAGCTAATGGGGTAAGGAAGGGTTTAATTCTATAGAGAGTACCAATTTTGTTGTTAACAGCTTTAATGGTGGTGTTAATATGGTCATCAAAATTAAGATGGTTGTCAATAGTTACACCTAATAGGCAGTGGTCATGTCTGGGTTAATTTTGCTTGCATTATTAGAGGAGATACTGTAGAATGGTGTGGGAGATTTGTGAGTAGGAGTAAAGAGAAGTAGTTTTGTTTTTGGGATTAAGGAGGAGGCATTGTTGCATAAACCATTTTTCTACATTTAGGAAAACGGTTTGGGTGAGGGACAGGAGGGAGGGAACAATTTTTGCAGTGCAGATTAAAGTTGAGTCATCAGCATATTGAATGCAGGTCGCTTGAGGTATGTTCAAGTGTACGTCATTGATAAATAATGAAAAAGAAGGGGACCTAAGATTGAGCCTTGTGGAACACCAATATTTACTGGGAGTAAAGAAGATAGGTTATTGTCCCAAAGCACTGCTTGTTGCCTGTTTTGGAGATAACTCCTAAACCATTGAAGTGCTTGTGAGTCAAGAGAATAGAGATTTAGTTTGTCAAGAAGTATATTATGGTTAACCATATCAAAGGCTTTTGACAGGTCTATGAACAGTGCGGAGGAAAAGAGGTTATTATTCCGATTATTATTTATAGAGTCAGTGAAGGAAAGAAGGGCAGTTGTAGTGCTGTGGAAAGGTCTGAAGCCATGTTGACAGTTGGCTAGATGTTTATTTTGTAGAAGGTAGTTGAGAATTTGTTTGTGTATGCATCTTTCCATTATCTTTGATAATGGAGAGAGTAAGGCAATAGGGCGAAAGTTTGAAAGCTCAGTAGAAGAGCCCCCTTTATGTAGAGGAATTATGTGAGATATTTTCCATAAGGTAGGGATTTTTCCTTCAGAGATAGTCCTGTTAATAAGTATGGATATGGGGTAGGCTATAGCTTTTGCAGCAATTTGTAGGTATTCAGATGGGAGTTGGTCAGCAGATGGGGTACAAGGTTTAAGTTTTTTGAGAAGCTTAAAAATATGAGATGTAGCGACAGGTTGAATATGAAAGGTATTAGATGAGGTTTTAGAGGTATTTGGTAAGGAAGCAGTAGGTGTGGGTAATGAATTAGCTAGGGTTTGAATGGCTTCTGTAAAATAATTGTTAAAGGCATCTGGGATCTGGGTGGAATTGTTGAGGTTGAAGCCTGAAGGGGTAGGCGTAGTTGAATGTCCTGGTTTAAGAAGTTTATTAATACCAGACCAAAATTTTGAGGGGTTTGTTGACTGGTTTGTTGAAGGTGAAGATAAAATTCCTTTTTGTCTCTAAGAGTATCATTCTTGGTGGCATTTCTTAATTGTTTAAAGAGGAGGTGATCAGATGGACATTTGGTAGCTCTCCATTTGGCCCATATTTTATTTCTTAGGATCATTTTTTGCTTAGTTTGTTTAGTTAGCCATGGGGCAGATTTGGATCTTATCCTAGTAGAGCAAAAAGGAGCGTGATAGTCTAGGATTTTTAGAAAGTTGGTGTTAAAGTAGGTCACTGCCTCATCAAGTGCAAGGTGAGTCAGTGGAGACCAGTCACATGCTTGCAATTCATTCAGGAAATTATCAGGGTTGAAGAATTTTTTTGAGCGGGATGTGTTGAGTTTATGGGTAGTTGGGATGTGCAATTTTTGTCTAATGACATATGTAAGCATATGGTCACTAATATTATCAGGAAGGGTTCCTGGAGTATAAATGCTAGGGTGGTTAGCATTATAGTAAGTACATAACTTCTTTATCTGATGTTGTTGTTTTCATTCATTCCAGAGGCCCAGCTACAATAATCTAGGGTAGCCCACATGGAAGGATATTCTGGAGCACTGCAGAGCCAAAAGCAGCCCTATTTCTGGAAATGATGTCTGTTTTATAGTGCGTTAATAAAGGTATGAGAACTTGACGAAGAAGCAGCTGCACAAATTTCATCAATAGACACTTATGACCAAAAGGCATGAGATGTTGCAGGAGGTTACTAGGCTAACAGCCCTACAGCTAAGCCATATTTATCCAGAGTTGCCCCAGTTGTTGTTGGTTAGGTGAGTAAAGTGTGCAGAAGTAAGGGTCTGTGGTAGTTAATATTGTCTTCCTCTGTCGAGGAGGGACATGAGCACCACTCCAGGAGTGAATTTGCAGTCACCCATCCATTGTTCTAGCTTGTGCTTGAAGAGGGTCAGGGAGGGGCTGTGTTTCATGTGAACTGGAAGCTTGTTCCAAAGAAGTGACAGACTCTGGGGGATGTATCTGTCTGTCCAGCATGACCTGTTCATGTCAGAGGCTAGGTTAAGAGCTCTGTAGCAAGTGACCCTTTTGCAGTTTGATTTACGAATGTGTAGCATTTCCATCAGGGTCAGGTCAGAACTGCCTTGTAAGCCAGGGACAGGTCACCTCTTAGCAACCTGTAAGAGACAGAATACTGTGAAAGGATTTTGTCTTTCCACGTAAGACTTGATTTCTGTACATTGTAATTTCTTGTGGTCTGTCCATTTGTTTCAGGTGTCTGGTGAGGTACATGCAAAAGGGAGCATTGTATTAATTTACTGGTTTGATGAGACTATAATGGAATTATAGCATTTTTAAATCTAGATACAATGCCTTTACGTATAAGATGTGCCACATAGGATTTCCTTGCTATATGGATACATGGCAGTCAAAGTTCACTTTGCTATCAACCTGAGTACCTAGATCATATACCACTGGGTCTGCACTTTGGGGGTTGTTGCCAGTAATGTAATTAGCAGGGATGTTTTGCATTTAGCTTTAACACGTGGCTTTGGCACCAGTCATTTGGCTGCATTAACGCTGTCTACAGTATATTAATATTAATGGGGGCTCAATGATTGCTCCCAATTTGCAGTAGTCAGCAAACTTGGTCAGCCACAGGCCATCCATTTTTGCCTGGACTTCTGTGAAATAAATTCTGAACAGTAAGTAGCCTAGCACAGAACCCTGTGGCATGCTAATGGTGACTGGTCTTTTGCTAGAGATGAAGTCACCCACTTTGACCGTATATATTCTGTTGGTGAGCAAGTTGGCTACTCATTTGATAATGCAGGGATTAATTCCCAGTTGGGAGAGTTTCTGTATAATACTAAGGCATTTTATTGTTTCAAATGCCTTGGCTAGGTCAAGATAGGTGGTATGCACTGTCTGTCTCTTGTTCGGGGCCTTGTTGACTTTCTCGAAGAAGTCAGCCATATTTAACCGGCATGAGCTACCTTTAACAAATCTGAACTGGGGTGGGTCCAGAGGTTGGAGATTACCTTTGTCCTTGTTAATAAGGTCCATAATTACTCTTTCCATGACCTTGCAGAGGAGGCTAGTCAAGCTTATGATCCTATAATTCTCAGGGTCAGTTGATAGTCCCTGTTTATACAAAGGGATTACTGTTGCTGTCCTCCATTTTGCTGGAACATTGCCGTGTCACAGGCTGTGGTTAAACAGGTATCCAAGTAGGTCTGCTAGTCATGTTTTAAGTTGTTTTAAAGGCAACCTGGGATGTTGTCTGGTCCCATTGATGCCATGTTTCTGGCCTTGGAGAGCAGCAAGATGACCTGCTGTCTTAAGGTAATAGGCTGAGGAATGGTGGCAGGTATACTTTGGTTGATGACTTGAGGGGACAGAAGGGTGAAGTTTGCATCATATCTGTCAGCTAGCAGGTTGGCTATTACCTCTGGTTGAGTATGGGTGGTGTCATCCTCAACTAGTTCAGCGCATAGAATGCTTTGTGATTATGCTTAGCTAGGGAGGCTATTTTTGCATTGTAATTAGCTTTGCAGGACTTGACAAGCTCTCTCATTTGTTTGTTTAAGCTGGAGAGGGATCTCTTCTTCTGCTGAACCAGTTCCTTCTTCTTGGATATTAGTTTCTGTCTCTTGTTGTATAGCCTGTTTATAGTAGGGGTCAACCAGGGAGGCTTGTTTTTTCAGCAAGACATGGTTTTAATCTGGTCAGGTACGGCCAATTCTGTACAAGTACATAAGTGGCTGTACAGGGCAATGGTGTACACCTCTGCATAGGAGTCCATGTCATCTGCATTTGATGGGGCTTTGAAACTTCTTATACCATCACTTAGTAAAAGGTAGTTTGTCTTTGAAAAACGAAACTGGTTTATGGTCCTATCTTACCAGGGAGGACATCACACGGGGGGGGGGGGGGGTGCAATGCTCTCCAATGTACTATGTCTAGGACATTTGAGCCTCTTGTGGGAGTGCTGACTAGCTGTTCCAGAGCATCAGAGCATTTGCATAGAGAAAGTCCAAGAACCTTTGAGCCAGCATGTTTGTGGTCATGTATTTTTCCCAGTCGATGGTAGGATAATTAAAATCAACCACCAGTAAGGAGTTGGGCTGTATGGCAAGTGACTCCAGTATCTAGTACATCCAGGTATGTGGTATTGCTTTCCTATTTCATAGTTGGGGAGCTGTGATGTGCTGGGGGCTTTGCCTTCAGTTATTTTGACAAGGGGTAGCTCAAGAGAGTCATAATGTTTGACCAGTCTTGAGGTGTACTTATCCTTAATGAAGATGGATACACCTCCTCCTTTGGTTCTTTCACACACATTTTGTGGTCTGAATGTATGGAATGCATTGTAACCTTGCATGTCTTGGATCAAAACCAGAAGCTAAGCCAATTGTTAAAGTCAATCATTTTTGTTTGTATTGTGACATTATCCTTGGAGAAGGTAGAAGGCTGCTCAAGGCTAGGCTTATACCTGTCTGTAACACATAATCTGAGAGCTCAGTCCTGTCTCTCTTCATATAGTCCAGTGAGGTACATCTCAAATCATTCACCCCCAAATGGACTATGATGGAAACATGCCAATTCTAGTGGCTGAGTGATTTGACGGATCCTGGCACCTGACAGGCAGCTAGCCATAACCCGCTCCTTATCCAGCCTGGTGAGGGGAACATCCATGTGTCTCACAGTGGAGTCACCTATGACCATTACATTAGGTTTTTTGGTGTTATGCCTTATAGGCTTATTTGTTGAGACACTGGTGTGTGTATTAGTATGTGTTGTGGTTATTTTTTGCATTGTTACGTGTGTAAGTGGTTTCCGTTTGGAAGGCCTGTGATCTTCTGGTAAGTTGCTGGCAAGTACCGGTACATATGCGGGTTTGTGTGTCATGTCTGTATTTAGTGGGTGGTGTGTGTGTGTGTGTGTGTGTGTGTGTGTGTGTGTGTGTGTGTGTGTGTGTGTGTGTGTGTGTGTGTGTGTGTGCGCTGATAACCTGTTTGGCATTCAATCTATCTTTATGTGAAAGTCTTGCCTACAATTTCATAGTGTAACTACATCCCCACATTAAATATTTGTTTCAGGAGTAAGTGGTAGTCAGTATACATGAGATATTTGCTACATTGCTTCAGAAAGCCCATGTCCTGTCAGGTTAGCCAGAGAGATGATTGAAAACTGCCCATCCATGATAGCAGGCACTTACTGTATGTTTTATTAGGGAAGGGAATGGGTTAGTGTGACAGGACTGTGTTGGTAGTGCTGAGACTACAAGATGGACCTATACTTTGTGTAGAATAAGGTTGATCAATAAGACAGTACTGCTCAGTGAGCAACTGAGCTGCTCCTAGAACAGCAGAAAAACTTGGAAGAGTTTCACTGATAGCTGTTTAGGGAAAAACTGAGCTTCTAGGCTTTTGCGTCTATACAGGGCACTGCTAACTGCCATTGCATGAAGAGCAGCACCATGCAAACTCATGGCTTAAATCCAAGCAAAGAGAAACAAGTTTTAAGCTACCTACCAATCAGGAAAGCACACAAAAAGCCTTCCACCAGCAATCCCCAAGTCAGACAGGTTATATTAGCACACATTTGCCACAAGTGTGCAGAAAAACACCTTCTTAATGTAGAGTAGTTGGTTTGGAGCCCAAGTGTATCAAGAATACAGAAACGACCTACAACAGCCCTACAGCTAACAGATATTACGTAATGCAGTACAATTAACTACTTAAAGCAACAACAGATAATTTTTTTTTTTTCTTTTTTCTGTTTTGAAACTGCTAGAGTACACTCGCAGGGTATAAGAGAAGTACAAAAAAATATATACTTAGAGCCCTTTTGCATGCTTCCCAGCTCAGAGAGACCAGGTAAATACCTACTGCCACTAGATGAATAATCCTAGTCCTCCTAATGTAAAAGCACAGTAAAAGAGTGTCCGGAGTGAAATGCTACCACAAACAAAGATACGGATGCAGCAGTATACGTTAAACAGCTTATAAAAGTGTGATTATTCTATAAAGGTACATGTCCTTCTAGTCTGCTGTTGCAGTATTCTTTACATGAGGGAGATTGCCTGCCAAGTGACCTAACGTGGGCCAGTATACAAAAGACTTGAGTGCTTAGGGTGCATGGTACATAGCATGTAGGCTGCTATTGGACATACACCATAAAAGCGACATACGCACGCAAAATCCTCAGAACTTCTTTGCCACCAGATAGAATGTGTCTTTTCATACGTATGGTCTGCTCAACAAAGAATTTGTTTCAACATCTTAGATAAGTGCCCCCTTGAGGAATCCTTTTTATACTATTTGGTTGTGTATAGGGTGTAATGTCATCCAAGAAGGGCAAATGCCAATGTGGACATTAGATTCCACATAAGGACAACCACCAACAGTGCCTTTTCTGTCTTGGCCCTATTCTTACACTGCACTCAACTCCTCATGGCAATTAGCCTTGCAGATATATTACACTCATGCATTATTTCAATGTACACTATGAACCATGTAGATTTATTTCATTCATGTGCTATTTGAACATATGCCATTTTCTACTTCTATTTCTCCATGTTTGTAGCTTCTTTCACTATTTTTTTTTTACTAGTTTTTCATTCAGTGTCATAGTAATGCTTGATGTCCTCTGTTATGCAAATTAACACATTCGTTGTATGTAATTTTTGTGAACTTTTTTCTCATGTTGTATTAATATTTATCCTTGTATATAATCTTGTGGAGCTTTTCTACCCGGGATACCACTGAAAATGGGCTCATTCCAGGCCCAGTGGACTTTCCCGGTTATCAAATGCAATAAATAAAAGGTTAAACATGTTTCTCCATGCTCTAATCCTCAAAAGGATTGTCAGGCTTTTTCACAGAGCATTTTTAATACTCTCATGTCCCTTATACCCTCTCCAGGGGTTACCGTACCTACTTGTCCCTGGACTGCTTCACCTCAAAAGAGGGTCAGGGAAGAAACCTCTTCGGAAGAGGAGCAGTCTTCTGATGATGAGTCACTGGCCTACTCAACACAGATACCCTCCATACTAGATTATGCTTCTGCAGGGGAAGACTCTTATGGGACTGGTTCACCATCAGAGGAAATTTCCTTTAGTGACATCTTGACCAAGATGCAGGAACATTTCAAGTGGAAAGCACTGAAATGTCAGATGTTCAAAAACGCTACTGTGACTTAGTGCAGGTGGACACCCCCAGTCCCTCAGCTGTTCCCTCTGTCCTTCCTGTATTCTTAGATGCATTTGCGTCTTCAAGCAAAACTCTAGATTCACAGCCTCCAGCACCCCAAAAACAGACAGATTTTATAAGGTGCCCACAGACTGTAAGTTTTGTGGCTTCAGACAAGCCCTCTAGGCTTCTTCTCTTCACCTCCTTACTTCCTTCTGACAAGGACAGTAGACATTTGGAGATACTGGGGAAAAAGTGTACATGTCCCCCACCCTTGCCTTTAGGGCAGTCAAGTACCAAACCCACATGAAAAAATGCTCTTTAGAGCTCTTGTCGCAGTTATTTAAAATCATTTCAGATTTCTCTGATTCTGTGAATAAATGTCTGGCTATGTCTTTGTTGAGTGCAACCTCTCAGGTCACCCACCACTCAATAAAATGTAGCTTTGATGCTGCAGAGGCTTTTGCTAGGGCCGCTGCCTCAGGATCTGTCCTTAGAAGATTTCCATGGTTAAGACTCCAACCCTTACTAGAGAATATCAAATCAAAATTGATGGATGCTCCTCTAGACAATTCAGCCCTGTTTGGCCCTGTGGCTGCTGACCTATTTAAAGCTTTGCAGGAAACGGGTAAGGAGATGCAGGACTTAAAACACCTCCTGGTATCCCCTGTCCCGAAATTCCAGAGAAACTACTCCTCTAATTGTGTCTTTGTTAGAAGACAATCCAGGCCTCCTCAAACTAAGACAAAAAAAGTCCGGGAAGAGACAGCAGTCATTTAGGACTCCTCAACAAGCCCCACTACAAAAACAGCCCTTTCTAGACAGTCCAGGGTCCATTCGATTATTTAGACGAAAATCACCCTCACCCCATTCCCTTCGCCTTTCTCTTTCAAGTCCAGTTTAGGAAACATTACTCAAGAGTCTTGGGTGCTTTCCATCATAAAAAAATGGATACTTCATAGTTTGGGAGTCTCTGCCTCCTTTCAGGGGCATTCCCCAGCCACCCAAAGAATAACTTCCACTGTTTCCACAGGTGTTGCAAAACGTGTTGGCTCAAGGTACCATTCAGCATGTCCCTATTCATCAAAAAGGCAAAGGGTTTTATCCCAGGATATTTCTAGTTCCATGGAAAGAAGGCCTCTGGAGACTCATCTTAGATCTGTCCTTGCTAAAACACTTAGCCGAAAGTACCCACCTTCAGGATGCTCACATTATAAACTCTGTTCCCTCTGATCTTACCTGTAGCCTTTATGGCCTTTATAGATCTAAAGGACACCTACCTTTGCATTTCAATTCATCCCATGTAGCGGAAATATCTAAGGTTCTCTGTAACCTCTGGATACTTTCAGTTTTCAGCTTTGCCCTTTGGTTTTTCTACTGCCCAGAGGGTATTCACAAAATGCCTGGCACCAGTTGTGGCATTCTGCAGACTGCAGGGCATTAGAGTTTTCCCATAGCTAGACAATTTTCTTTTCCAAGAAGTCAGGCCAGAGGCACTAGAGCAAAGTTTCAGCCACACAATTTCCATCCTTCTTTCCCTAGCATTCACTATAAATTAAAAAAATCTGTTCTCTCCCCATCACAGGATGACATTTTTCCTGGGATGCAGGATCCAAACAGACCTCATGAAGGTTTACCTTCCCATTCAGAAGGCCCAGGAGCTTAGTGCTTTCTTTCAAAGCATCATCCCTCTCTCTCACATATCAGCCAGGACCTTTCCCTGAACCCTGGGCTTCATAGGATCCACCATCCCTGTGCTCCATCTGGCAAAAACACCCAAGAGGAAATTGCAGTGGTTCCTGAAACTGGTATGGACACAACATGCACACCCACTGGAGTTCCAAATTCCCCTTCTTCCCTGCCTGAAGATGTAAATAACCTGGTGGATTCAACAAATTTTCGCCATCCCAGGCCTCATACTTCATTCTCTTTCACCAGTACAAGAGATGTACACAGACATCCCCAGACACAGGTTGGGGAGCAGCTTTCGGCTACATGAAAGCACAAGGCACCTGGTCACCCTCTCAAAGAAAGGGTCACATCAACATAAAACAAATGAGAGCACTGCTGCTGGCACTCTAGGCCTTTCATTCTCTTCTCATTCCAGGGCCCATATGGCAGTACTCTGGTATGTGAACAAACAGTGGCGGATCATGTCTTACGTTCTGTGCAGGCTAGCCCTGCAAGTGTGGGAGCTGGCAGCAAAATTGCAGACACACCTTCAAACATTGTCTGAATATATTTGCAGACACATTGAGCAGGTCCAAAGCACATTCCCATGAATGGATGCTTCACAGGGATGTGTTCTTGGACACTGCCCACAGATGGGGTACTTCACAAGTAGATCCTTTTGCCTTCCCCATGAACAGACAACTTCCTCAATTTTGTGCCAGAGACCCACACCCTCTGGTTTGGAAAATAGACGCACTCAGTTTTCATGGAGAGGGATGTTTCCATATGCATTCCCTCCCCTATGTCTCATTCAAAAGTCCTACTAAAGGTACAGCAGGACAGACCAAAAATCTTGATGGCCACCCCCTTTGTGCTCATGAATGACTCCTTCAGCAATTCATACGTGTTTACATGGATTGGTAACATACCTAAATACAACTGCAGATTCTTTTTGTAAGACTTGTTGCTCATACTACTATTGGAACTGTCTGGGTATCTTTATTCCACATTGCCTTTGTTTCTGCCTGCAGATCCTGATATTTTATGACTTTGTGTCTCTCTGTGTGCAAGACACTGTAGTCACTGAGTGTAGTAATTTCAATGATCAATGCTACTTTTGTCTTCTTTTCTTGGACCACTATATCTGGTTTTCTAGCATCTGTCTTTTGGACTGTTGGTAATGGGTGATCCCATGTGATATAAACTTCTTCATTTTCTGTGATGCTTTGTGGCTTATGTTTCCAGTGTTTTTCAGCCACTTCAGTACCATAATGTTTGCACAATCCCCAGTGCAACAGTCTCGACACATTATTATGCCATTCAGTATACAATCCTTCTTCCATTAGTATGTCACAACCAGTAACAAGGTGTGCGACTGTTTCCAGTTCGGTTTTACAAAGCCTACATTTGTCTGTTTCTCCCACATGTTCAATGGAGTTTGTAAACCAGAGTGTACATAGCCTACTATCTTGGGCCACCAATATTAACCTTTCCCCTCTTGGTTTGAATTTGCCTCTCCTTACCATTCCTGCATTTTTTCCTTGAGCAACATGAGGTTTTGTATACTTGCAACTATATTTATGCTTTTTTAACATTTCTTGCCTTCTCATATGATCCTTCACCTTATATTCTTTCTTTTGTTTTTTTTGGCACATTCAGTTACTGCCTGATTTTTATCTACTTCTGGTTTGACTTCTATTCCTGCTTGATGCTAATATGCTTCTGCTAGATTAAGCAGAGAATTCATCTTAGATTTATTCTCCTCATGCTTCAAAACTTTCACTACATTTGTGCCTTGTGAGGTCAGCAAATATGTGTGGAGTCCCGCAATTGCAGATCTATACTGGTAATCAATTTCAAGGAGGCCCATCCCTCCTTCGGAACAGGGAATACATAATCTTGGTATACACTGATTTTTATAAATCATTTGGTGAGAATGAAGCATTCTTCTTGTTTTCCTATCTAATCTAGCCAGCACATTTTGGGGGCAGTCATTCACTCCAAAACTGTAAGTTAAGACCAGAAGAACAAATTGGTTTAAATCTTGGATTTTGTTCTTAGATGTCAAGTCTTTCAGAATTAATTTAAGTCTTCTAAAGTATTCCTTACTAAGTTTTATTCACATTTGTTTATGTTTTTTCCTGGTGCTGCAGATTTCCTGCTTTAAAGGTTGATTTTGCACACTTATCAAGACCAAATGACATTCTTATATCATCTGAAAACGTTTTGGCAACCTGCAGTTCCTCATCTGATGAGCTATACAGTTTTAAATCATCGACAAAGAGAAGATGAGAAGTCTTTACACTTTGTTGTTTTTTATGAGCCAGATTGTAGCTAAGGCCTAAGCTGTTAAGTAAACATCTTAATGGGTTAATGGCAAGGCAGAATAGCAATAGTGACAGAGTCACCCCTGGAATATCCCCCTTTGAATTTTTATCCCTGGCATAATAATCTGTCCTTTATCATGGCTTAATTGCAAAGTTGTCTGTCACTGTTTCATGGTCACTGCAATGCAGTGAGAGTTTAGTGTTTATGGTCATTGTCTAGTTGGCTTGCCAGGTCTACGGCTTGGAGAAAGCACCTCATTGGTTCCTTTGAGCTTTTTTAAAGTTGTTTCAGGTTTCAACTTTCTGTATACAGCTCAGCAAGCTCCTGCCTGGTGCCCTGCAGAGTTGTACAACAGCAGAGAGACAAAAGAGAGACTTTGGAGTGATTAAGTATAATTTTTCTACATTTTCTTGCTGCCGTTAGCTAATTCCGCATAAAACGCAGATTTTTTTTAGAGTTTCTGTGATTTAATAAGCTTGTTTCAGCTACATATTGTACTTATTTCACTGCCTGCACTTTAACAAAGTCGTTTTTGTGTTTAAATTACCTTTTTAATTTTTGTATGCTACACACTCGTGTGATAACCATTTCTGTGCATTTAAAGTGCTTTTTTGATTGCATCTGCTTTATGTTCTGAAAAAAAAAAAACAAAAAAAAAATACTTGTTTTCCTGCCTTTCTAAGCTAGTATAGTCCAGTTTTCAGGTTAGTGCTGAATTCAGGGCTGTGTTACAAGTTTCTGTGTTTGTCCATACCTTACTTGGATAGAAGGAAGTTTCTGTTCACCTGTGAGAGAGGGGAGCTTTGAGCAGCCTATCTTTCCCTGGAGGAATGGTTTCAGCCCAGAAATTAGTAGTTTATTGGCCATTTTGGGCTAATTTCTCTTTCATTTCCCTGCTGCCCAGCGGTTTTGCACGCTGGGGTATGACTATTCCCGGTTCCACAAAGTCTGCTCTTCAATTTTTCCCTTGTAACTAGACAAACTTTCAACTTAAACACTCAAACCAATCACTTCTCAGCCCGGCACTTGCTCAAAACTGATAGCAAGCACTAATAAACCTTAGCACTATACCCCCCCTATACTGCAGAGAGGGCAAGGCTCTCTATTTGACCTTACCAGCTAATCAGTAAAAACAGTTCACTGTACCTATCCAGGCATGTCTAATGAGCAGTTTCAGGTGTACTCTCTGGTCCAACTGGTGAATCTGGTTATTTTGAGGCAGTGTTACAACTGCCTCATGTTCACAGATAACCCTCTCCTCCTACCACGAAACACTAACACATGCGAGAGATGCAATTATACAGCCAAACTGGAGGATAAGCTCTCTCAACCCAAGACTGGACCAGGCAGTCAAGGAGAAGGGAATTACTTGCATCACACCACCAGTCTCACACAGACCTATGAAACCAGCACCGGCAAAAAACACACATAAATACACGAAAACATACTCGGAGGCTCTAAATAAAAATCTGCAAAAGCAACAGAGCCCTCCAAAGCAGACATCCAAGCAAACTCTACCCTCCAACACAAACCATGAAACACATACTTCACAAAACCCGTGTGCCATGCAGTCACAGCCCTTAAGGCAAAATAACATACCCAACATACTAGTAATAGGTGACTATATAGTCAGGCACACTGATGTCCCACTCACTAGGCTGAACAAGGAGAAGGTTACTGTTAGCGGCCTGTCGGCTGCCATGATCCGCCACATAACACAAGCACTCAGGTCACTCCAGAACAAGTAGAAATACGACTCTGTCATTGTCCATGTTGGTGTGAATGACTTGAGCCGTACCTCCCTGGACTACATGAAAAGAGACATGCAGGTGCTGTCTGATCACGTATCCCAGGCCGGTATGACCCTGACCCTGAGTAGCATTCTGCCCTCACCGAGAATAATACCACGGTATAAAGCAAAAATTATCAATTTCAACAATTGTCTAAACTTCTGGTGTCATTCAAAGTGGATCCAGTGTCTGTCAGCCTGGGATGACATGCTCGACAAGCCACGCTGCTTCACTAGAGACGGCTTGCACCTGTCACCCTTAGGCTTTCCAGTACTAGCAAAAACTCTTGCCACCCCCATAGTGCCTTTTTCAGGCAAGGCTCAAAATACAAACCCACTGCTGTAAATAGCATAAGTAACAAAAAACTGAGGGTAATGCTAATCAGTGCTAGAAGTCTAAACCTCAAAATGCATGCACTCGAGGCACTCCTCAGTATGGAGAAAATCAATATATGTGCAGTAACAGAAACCTAGTTTAAGACTCCAGAGATCACTCCAGCACTACCAGGCTACAACTCATACCATACATTTCGGCCACAAAACCCGGACCGAAATACAAATGGCAGGGGCATATCCATATTCATCAAGGATACCCACACCTCCAGGTTAGTGGCACAGCACTATGCCTCAGAGATCATCCACGTGCAACTAACAACAGGCAAAACTGCAATCCAAATTGTAGCTTGATACAGATTACCCACCATGTCCCAGGACCCTCATTCTGTATTTTTGGAAACATGAAGGTCCTACCAAACACTCTGATATTGGGTGATTTCAATTACCCAAATATTAACTGGGATAACTACTCAAGTACTAACTCCCTTGCCCAACATTTCCTAGAATTTATAAACTCTAACGCTCTGGATCAACTGGTCAACACCCCCACCAGAGGTGACAACATATTGGACCTGGTCATCACCAACATGGGCGGCTGGTGTTCCACACTGGAGGTCAACCATTTGCTGATTAGATCTGACCATAAATTGATCACTCTGGATGTCCACATTCCACCCCCACCCCCAGTCAAAGAAACCACCGTGAAAAACTTTTCAAAAGCAAACTTCACATTACTTAAGACCAAGGTGGAAAGTTTCAAAACCCGCATGCAAAGGATAACGCTGCCCAAGCTGCAAAATCATTTGCAAATGCACTCTACAGGCACCTACATGAATGCATGGATCGTGCTATCCCAAGCAAAACCAAAACTCTCTCCTCCAAGAAAAGGAAACCAGTCTGGTGGACCCCTGCCATAATCAAGCTATACAATAGAAGGAGAAAACTAGAACAGAAAAGAGTAAAATCCCAAGAAGGGAAGACATCCCTAATCAGTATCAGCAAGAAAGTACGAGCCTTCATAAAATCATCCAAGGCTAGCTTCGAAAGAAAAATTGCCAAGGACTCCAAAGATAGCCGCAAGGCATTCTTTAGCTATGTCAAGAATCTAAGTGGCAATTCTCAGATCTGCTCGGAGTTAGTGCAGAATGGCACAAAATACAGTGAACCGACCGATATCACCAACATCCTGGCAGATAGGTTCAGTGCAAACTTCACCCCCAAAAGGGCCCATAACCATGCCAGAAGAATGCAGTGCCCCTGAAACCACAGACACTCAGGTTAAAGCAGCCCTCTCCAAAGCCAGAAAGACAGCATCAATGGGACTAGATGGTGTCCCAGGCTGCGTCCTACATGAGCTCAAAGATGAACTAACCTTTCACCTAAACACACTGTTCAAATTCAGCCTCTCCACAGGCTGTGTGTCCATAGAGTGACGCACAGCAATGCTTATTCCGCTACACGAAGGTGGAGCCACAACAGACCCCGGGAACTATCACCCTATAAGCCTGACTAGCTTGGTCTGCAAGGCTATGGAGCACATCATCATGGATCTCATTAACAGAGACATTGGGAACCTCCAAACTCTAGATCCTACCCAGTTCTGCTATGTTAAGGGCAAATCATGCCTCCTAAACCTGGTTATCTTTTTTGAGACAGTTACCAAGGCTATAGACGAGGGAAAGGTGGTACACACAGCCTACCTAGGCCTTCAACACCATTCCCCATTCAGGTATTATAGACAAGCTCACCAGCCTGAACATAAACCCCTACGTCACGAGATGGGTTGCCAACTGGCTCATGGACAGAACTCACATGGTAAGAGTTGCGGGAGCTAGGTCAGACTCTAAACTGGTTACTACAAGTGGCGTTCCCCAGGGATCAGTCCTAGGACCCCTCCCGTTCGGCATGTACTTCTCAGAAGTACAGGCAAGCACTGGAGGACTATAGCTGACCAAGTTTGCAGACGACTGCAAACTAGGGGCTATAATTGATTCTCCGGCTGAAACCTACCTCCTCCAAAGGGTCTCACTGAGACAGATACCTAGTGTCAAAACCATGGCCTCAAGCTAAATGCCAGAAATTGCATTGTCATCCCCTTTGGAAAAAAACATAGTACCCACAAACTACCACATAGGTGGTAGCCCCCTAAATACGGAAGACATAATAAGGGATCTGGGGACTCAAGTAGATAGTAACCTCTCCTTTGACAATCACATTGCCAGAGTGGTTAGAGAATCCTATGCGGCCCACCTAATCACAAAAAGGTTTGCATCCAGATCAGAAGAGGTCATTGTGCCCCTCTACGCATCACTCATCAGACCCGTCATAGAGTACAACGTCCCATTTGGGATGTACCTTACAAGACACCTGCAACAGCTGCAAAGATCACAGAAGTACCTCACCAAGAGGATCACTGGCCTCAAACAGATGCCCTATGCAGCTCGACTGAAGAAACTCCAGCTGTACTCAGTTGCATACCACCTGCTCAGAGGTGATCTCTGCCTGACATACAAGACCATGTCCAACCCAGAATTGATGGACATGCTCCACCTAAAGAAAACCGTATCCCTTCGAGCCACACGCTCTAGGGATCTAAACCTTACCACATCAATAAATAGAATGTGCTGGAGGGATAGATTCCTGTCCCAGAGACTTCCTATGCTGTGGAAGAAGATTCCAATTTACATTAGGCAGAGCTCCTCGCTAACCCTCTTCAAGAGAAACCTTGACGAGTGAATGGGAAACAGAAAGTATACCTCGGGGATCACTTCAATGGCTGTGCTGGACAGAGGCACAGGGAACTAATCTAAGGGGGCGGCGTGAGCCAACACATTCTGGCTGGGCTTATCAATGCCTTCAGGCAGATAGCCTAGTTACCTACCTATTAACCTATCAGTGTAGGGTGTATCTTATACATTTTTAAGCACTCTTTTATCCATGAATGTTGGATACTATCAAATGCTATTTTGTCAATCCGTGCCATACTTAAATTCTTCCCCTTTTACAGTTCTCCAGTATGACTTTATTTAACAACAAATGATCCTTTGTTCCATATGACTTTCTTTTATTGCCCTTTTGTTCTACTGCCATAATTGAGTTTTCTTCTAAATGACTATAAACTCAGCATCAATCCCAGTGTATCAAGTTATTGGTCTATAATTTTTAGGGTAGCTTGTGGGTTCACTCTTAATTAGGAGCATTGTTTTGCCTGTTGTTAGTCAGGTTGGTGTCTGTTTGGGGTGCGCATATGAATAGTTTTTACCCGTGGCAAAATCTTCATGCAAAGATGTTAATACTTTTAACCAAAATTAGGTACTGCATCTGGGCCTGGGGTTTTCCAATTAGAGGCTTTTCTTAACTTTGTTTCAATCTCTCTGTTACTTCATCCCATTTCAGATCCTGTACCTTTAAACTTCTTATTCTTTCTTTTACTACTTCTATCCATTTAGCAACTTTATGTTTCACAGGATCTTCATAAATACTTCTCCAAAATGTATCTATTTCCTCTTTTTTTGGCGGTCTTTTAATTCCTTTTACCTTGTTTCCCAATTCTGTATAAAACTTTTTTGGTTCATCAATAATTTGCTTGTTTTCAACTTTTCTCTTATATTTGTCTGTGTATCTTCTAAGTTTTTCTTCTTGTTATGAAATTTTAGTTTGTCATTTACGATAGTGCATGATAGATCCTGGTCTTTTTAATACTGCACATTGCTTTTATCATATCTATCTTAGTATTTTTGTTGATCTATTCCCTGTTCTATAGTCTTCTAACAGTGACAGTTCTTAATTGCTGTATAGTTTTCTCTGTTTGATACTTCCATGATGGTATTTAATTTTTTCCCTTTCTTTCCCTCACTACCCTGTGTTCTTGTGGTAGAACTTTATCAGTTATTAATTTAGCAGCGCAGTAATATATCCTTTTTACTTCTGTTATATCACACAGATCATGGACAGTCCTAATTACTGCATTCGTTTTATCAGACGTCTGCCTTTTTGGGTTTTATTGACCACCCGCAGTCTATTTCTCTCATTGATTGTAATATGTCTATCCATGTCTATTAAATCAAGCAACTCTTCTCTTAGCTCATTTTCTTCCAAACTGAGGGCGCATCCCTTATTTTTCATATCCTGCGGGCATTCTATAGAAAGTTCTATAGCATTTTCCAGTGGCACCTTCTCTTCACTTTCTTCCTGTGCCATCCATTGCTCTGTCATATGGGAACTCATTGGCCTGTCACTCCTCAACATTGACTACATCAACGTTCCCACAGTTTCCTGTTCCTTTCCTTGCTGTCTAGCTTCACGTGAATGTTTATACTGGTTTCCTGTGGAAGGGTCCAAAATATTTTGTTATGGCACTTGCCCAGTTGCTTCCTGTTTCACTGGTTTCCCCTTAATTTAGATATCCATTACTCTGTCCTGTTGTGGTGCTTTCTGCATTCGATTTTCTACACTGAATCCCTCACTTTGTAGATACCCCACAACCTCAGTTTCTATTTCTTTAACTTCTCCATTACTAATCTCCTTTTCCTCTTTGTCTTCTTATGTTTTGTATTGTAAAGTTTACCATGCCCAGATTCCTTTGCCTGTATTTCTCTTCAAATATCTTTGGTGATGCTCTTTTTGTATTAGTAAGTTTTACTTTCTCCTTTGCATAAATATTACACCATATTAAATCTCTTTTTGTTTCCCATGTCCATATTTCTTCTTCAGATGGCTCCTGATCTTCCTGTTTTTCCTTACTTTAGGGACTCACTCCATCATGCTGTGATGTAACCTGTGTTAGACCTTCTACACCAAATCCTTCACTTCGCAGGCACACCATAACTTCAACTTCTATTTTTTTTTTTTTTAACTTCTACTTTACTAACCTTCTTTTCTGTGTTTCATTTTTGTGATATTATTTTTTTATTGTTAAATTTTCCATATCTGAATGCCTGTATTTCTCTCTGAATAGCTTTGGGGCTGCCTTTCTATTGATTAATTTGGTTTTCTCCTTTCCATAAATATTGCACCATACCAAATCTATCTTTCCCATGTCCATATTTCTTTTTTATACTTTTAAAATATCTCTAGGTTTTGTTTATTTATATTTTCACAGATGCTTCTTTTTCTTGATCTATATACTGTTTTTCACAAATCTGTTATATTACTGAATGCAAATTTTCATTTGAAGCTTCCGACAGTTTTTCTTGTGGAAGTATCTTTCTTTTCTTTTAATCGTTTTGTATATGTTGTGTCTGGAAATTCTGGGCTTTTTGCATAATAGTAACAATATGTAATTTCTTTCTTATTCTCAATACTCCACTGTGTCGTCTATATGGCTCTTCTCTGGCCTGTCAGTTTTTGTGGACTGCTACTTCCTTCTGCAACAGGGAGGCCATCCTCCCCCTGGGCCTGGCCTGGCCCCATTGTAGGAATGTTTCCATATTTTGAGGATTCTACGCTGTCATTTTTCCAGTCCTGGCACCAGTGCACCTATCATGATTGGGCACTTTTTTATCCTGGGTCTTGAGCACCTAGCTATCTCTCTTAATTTTTGACGTACTTCTGTGTATGATATATGCTATATAAATACAGTCTATATATCAGTGTCTCCTTGATGAGATTTTGCTAAAACAGGGTCCACCTCATGAAGGTACTCATCAAGACTTGAGGATGAATTCAGTTTCAGCACTACTACTCTCCTTTGCTTGCTGACTTTTCATCTGTCCATTCAGACCCCATCATACCTATGTGAGTTGCCGGATGCTGGTCTAACATACTCTTCAGTGAAAGTACACATATCAGCTATCTCTGCTTGTCTGCCTCTCTCTCCTCTCCTGGCTTTCAGACTTGAGGCCAAACAATTCCTGAAAGACGTTCTTCACATGAGACCTCCCAGGAAACTAGCTCCACCCCTCGGGAGCTTAACTTTTTCTTGGAAAAACTAACCTTAGCCCCTTTTGTGCCAGCAGCTTCTGCATCTGTAAAATACTGCTCCTGAATAACAATCTTGCTCCTGGCAATCACTTTTGCCAAAAGGGTTTCTGAACTGCAGGCCCTTATTGCCTTCCCACCTTTCTTGGTATTCTACAAGAACAGGGAATCTCTCTGCACCAATCCCTCCTTTACACCTAAAATGGTAAATGAGTTATCACTCAACCAAGCTATCCATCTTCCTACCTTTTTGCCTTCACCCCAAAACTTTGCAGAAAGTGTTCTGCACACTGTGGACATGTACAGACAGCTTAGGTTTTACCTCGACAAAACCAAGAGTATTAGAAAATCGACCAATTGTTTTTTTCCTTTCACCCTAGAGCTTCTTGTCTCTAAACAAACTATTTCCAGCTGGATTTCTAAGCCTATCTTCTTCTGCTATTAATACCATGGAAAGAGCCTCTCTTCTTCCATTAAGGCACACTCTGCCAGAGCCGTTGCCTCTTATGGTGCTTTCTTCAAAGGGTTGGATACCAGTTCCATTCTGGAGGCAGCTACTTGGTCATCAGTCCATACCTTCATCAAGCATTACAAACTGGACAGCATCTCCAAATCCAGCACATGGTTCGCTAGGGCCATTTTGTATGGCTTCCTGTTAAGCTCCTCTGCCCATACCTCCTCCCTCTGTTTCCTTCATGAGCTTTTGCATTCTCCCTCATGGAAAGAATACTGCAACAGCAGAATAGGAGAATATAAATTAGTTGTGTAAAACCTTATCATAACGGTAGATATCCTTCTCTTCTCTGTTGCAGTATTCTGTCCTGCCCTCCATCCCCTTGCAGTTGTTCCTCCTTGGCTGTACCTAGCTTACGTACCTATTTCTCAAGCATTCTCCCTGGGGCACTCGCTTCTGAGGATGATGCTTATGCATGTCACTTTTTTTGGCCTATGTCTTGATAGCAGCCTACATGCAACGTACCACGCAGCCTACACACTCAAGTCTTTTGTATACTGGCCGACGCTGTGTCACTTGGCAGGCAGTTTCCCACATGTAAAGAATACCGCAACAGAGAAGAGAAAGACATCTAACGTTATGGTAAGATTTTACACAACTCATCTTTTGCTTTGGATAAATGAGCCAAGAGCCACTCAGTTGTATAGAATTTATAACGGCGTAAGGGAAGAAATGTGCAATGATGAGAATCGAGATGAGCAGCCACCAATACAACAGTGTTCCGCAGATGTCAAAAAAAAAAAAACTGATTCCAATGAATGTTGTAGGAGTGAAGTTGGCTTGTGACACTTAAAAAAAAAAAAAAAAAAAAAAAAAAAAAAAAAAGACAAGTAGTAGTTGCTGACAGCACTGAGTTTTTCCATGGCAAAGTCACCACAATACCTATTACACTATTACATGACGTGTCTTAATTGCAAAACAGAATGGAAGAAATACTTGGCCAGATAGAAAATGTAAAAAACAATAATTTGCAGTGGCAGATATAATTTGCAGAACAAACAAGATATTGCTTCAGGTGCTGAAAGGAGATGAATGTTAGATTTGGTGGTGTTTGTGTGATGTTTTTTGAAGCCTGTCCACCACACTTATTTTTCACAAACTCCAGGACAAGAGAGTGTTCTGCAATTAGAAAGCATTCATGTTTCTCAGCCTAGCCTGTGGTAAGGTGCTAAGTCGACTTCATCCAGCAGTCAAGGCTGTGTTTCAGGAGAAGAAATGCACAAACTATTTTGGCAGTGAAACTGTTAAAATCTTGTATTCTGTTTACATCTTTTATGTAAGTTAATTAAGGCTGTCTTGTGTAGTTTCCAGTGCACTGATTTCAGCTTCTGTTAATCTGCTCCTAAAACTACTTATTAAAAATAGTATAAAAAAGGATGGGTCTATGACAGTTGTTTAAGGTCTGTGGAATAAAATTCTTTTACAGACCAACATGAATCAGATCGGATTTTGAAGGCCCTCTGCTTTAGTCAGCATTTGTTATTTATTTTTAACACCTTTATTAAATTATCACTTGACATAGGCACACACATAAATAGAAAAGAAAAATTAAATTGACGTTTTCCAATTACGCATTATTCATTACATTGTCATTCTTTATGACAACTTTGCGTCCAACATTGCATAAATCCGTTAATTCATTCCTTTCCTTAAACCTCATTCCACCTGAACATTATTCTGCATATATTATTCCCACAAATTCCATTAATTCTGTGTAATTTTCTCCTTTGTTTTTCTAAAGATTCCTCTTCCATTTCCTTTACTGTGTTCAGTACTTGAAATGCAGTTGGTTTATATTTTAATTTCCAGTATTAGCAGCCAACAGAATTAAACTTGATAAGGCTGTACCATGTGTAGGCAATTCAGATCCTATGTCACAACTCAAAATAATTTCCTTAGATTACAGACATTTGCTCTCCCAATATTTCTGACAGAGTATTCTGTAGAACATTTTTTAAATTTGCCAGCTCATTACATTGCCAAAAAACATGTTCCTACCTACTGCTTTCTTCACCATCTGTCTGGGGAAAAAATTCTTTGAAGTCTACTTGGGGAATAAAATAACTCCGTAGACACTTCCAAGCAAGAATCCTAAACCTTGTGGATTTTTCTGTGTACTGGGAACCATACATATACCCTCCCATTGTTACTTTGTAAATTGCTTTTCCAATCTCTTTTCTCAGTCTTTTATATCCTCCTATAATTGAATTGTATAGTTATGCAATATTTAATTTGCCCTGCTAATTATTCCATTTTTACAGCAGCTTCTGTAATAGATTCAACTAAAAAGTCTACCGAGCAGGTCTTTCATTTAGGACTCTCGTATCCCTCTCTCTTTGCCTACACTCAGATATAAACCCTCGATTGGGAAGGCTGTGTATAACCCATAGTCCAAACTCTTGCCTCATCCCACTCTGTTACACCCACCACTTTAGTTATTTGTTGCCAATACTAGTTTCCTTTTCCAGTCACCTCTTGCCTATTTTCTGTATACCTACTTGCAGTCATCCCTGTTCTCAAAATCTCCTTTCGCCATTCCTGTGTTGGCTTAATTCTAAAAAAAAGTGTACTTATTAGCGAAGTGTTTCACCGAAAGTACACATTACCCAAACGTCCCTAATGTCTCAAAATAGCTGTTAATGCCGAAAATTTACATCACAACATTTTCAGCACTTAACATCAGTCCCACCACTCCCTAACTAGCTAACCTAACATCCCGTTTATGCAGGGGGGCAAACCCCCCCACCCCCCTGAACTTAATGTTCCTACTCCAAGATCACACTACAGTGAGGAAAGGGATATGTTTCCCTAACCGCACTGTACTGCGATCCCTTTACATGAGCAAACGTTATATTTGCGAATGCACAGTCCATTCGCAAAAATGACGTTCGCTCATGTAACCTGCACACACATATGAAGTATTCAAACATCTGTTCGAATACTTCATAGCCATGTAATTGCACAATGACATTTCAGTGGTAAACCTTTTTGAATGTAATATTCTGTATTGTGATTATTATTCCCCTTAAGCGTCTACATCCAAAATCCCACTGTCCCTCCTTATCTCTTGAACTACCCTCACTTCTTCATCATCCCTTTCCACTTTGAATTATAATGATCTGCTTTTATTATGTACTATGAGCATTAACTGTGTAGCTCCATCCCTTCAAATCAGGTAATACTAAACCACCTTGTTCAGTTTGGTGGATCACATTATCCCACTTAAACTCTTGTAGTCTTTACCTCCCAGATAAATTCCATCATATCTCTAATTATTATCCAGATAATAATCCTCTGGTTGATCTAAAAAAAAAAAAAAAAAAAAAGTATGCCGGATCTGTATATAAAACTAAAGAGGCTGAAAACATTTTCACTGCTTGTATCCATATCAATGACAAGAGCACCCAGTTTATCAGTTTGTATTATCTTTGGTTAGTCTCTTCCCTTATATCCTTGGCTATCATAACAGAAGCCTTTTAATCCATATTCCTAAACACTTCATCTCATCATGTCTCCATAAAAATGGGTATTGCTAAACCAAGTCTTAGTGTATATATAATTTGTGGCTATAGACTCTTTTTCATCTTTATTAATTTCATATCCAGAAAAGGTGTGAAATTGTGGGAAAATGTTCCACAGCACTGGGAAGTCCTTTTCTGGATTTATCAAGAAGAAAATATCATCATCTGCAAAAAAAGCCAACTTTTTTGATTACTATACCAATTATATTCTTCAGTTTCTGAGTCCCTTATTTCCTTTGCAAAGGCTATAAATACAAAGTAAATTAACAGAGGGGAAAGAGGATACCTTGTCTGGATCCTCTCTTTAAGCACAACTTATTGGAGAGGAACTCTTTCAATTTAATTCTTGCATCTGATTCTTCATATATATCCCTCTAATTAAGCTTATCATATTCTTCTTCTTTTGGCTTTTCCCAGTAAGGGGTCGCCACAGCGGATCACATCTGGATCATCATTGTAATATAAATGTTGTCAAATGTTTGCCTCCCCTCCACGAAACCACATTGATCCATATCTATTAATTTTGTCAACATTCTTTTTAACTAGTATAGACTTTCCAAGTTATAATCATTATTTACAATTGAAATGGACCTATATGAATTTTATTTATTTATTTATTTAACATTTGTTGACTAAGAAAGTTCGACTAAGGCAGAGCCTATTTTCAGCGGTGGCCTGGAGAGAAATGCTCTAGATGCATGTCTTTTAGAATGTGGGAGGAAATCTGAGTACCCAGAGGAAACCCACATGAACGCAGGGAGAACATGCAAACTGCGCACAGAAGGCACCCTAGTCTAGAATTGAACCAGAGAACTTCTTGCTATGAGGTAACAACTTTAACCGCTGCACCACTGCACCACCCATGAACTACATCTGACAGGTGTTTACCCACTTTGGGTAATACAGCCATCATAGCTTTCTTCCAGTATGCTGGTGCTTCCCTTCCTTATCAAATGCTTTTAAACAAAATTTCCTAGATCATTATCATTTTCTTCCCAATTAATTTCCAAACTTCCGCAAGAATAACATCTGTTCCAGGAGACTTTCCTGCAGATTGTTTACACATCACCATTTTATCTCATCTCCTCCTATCTTAACTATTAGCTGTTGAGTCTCATCTTCCTGTAATCTTGGCACAAAGTCTTCTATAAATATTTCCATTTGGTCTTTTTGATTTCCACATACCTCTGCTTTATATAAATTTTCATAAAGTTTCCAAAATATCTGTAATAACTCTATAGGATTTCTGGCTATGTTTTTGTCATACATTTAATATAAGTTTGATGACAATCCCTTTCTACTTTCTGCTGCTGAAGTCATTGTGTTAAAAGTTTTTGCGCTCTAAAGGTGTTGTCAGAAATAGTTGCTTAACAGCAAATCTTTCTAAACTAATACATATTATTCAAATACTCCCTTATTTTCCGTTTAGCCCTCTACAGTTGCTCCCATTCTTATGTGAGATTCCCTTATTCTGCAATAATTGAACCTTTGGCAGCCACTCTAAATAATCCCAATTACTACTTAACCATAACTCATTCTTTATTGCTACCTTATTTTTAAACTTCATTTTATCCCAATCACTGGCTGTCCCTCCTGAAGAAATTTCTGTCTTCCTTAATAACTCTAAGATAATTTCTACTACACATTCCTTAAATTCCTCTCTTGACCCCCGCCCAGTTCAGATTCATCAAGGGCTTGCCTGTTGAACCTGGTTGACTTTTTTGAGGCTGTCACCAAGGCCCTGGATGAGGGAGAGTCAGTGCTTACAGCTTACCTTGACTTGGCCAAGGCCTTTGACACAATTCCCCACTCAGGCATCATCGAAAAGCTAACACAACTTGGAGTAAATCCCTGTCTCATCAGGTGGGTGGTCAGCTGGCTTACTGACAGGACCCTCATAGTCAAAATAGGCACCTCCACCTCCGATAGCAGACCTGTCACTAGTGGCAGATGTCCAGGTAAAGACAAAAGGCCTGTGGCTGACCAAGTTTGCGGATGACTGTAAGTTGGGTGCTGTCATTGACTCCCCAAATAATGTTAACATACTGCAATAGGGTCTCACAGCAACTAATGACTGGTGCCAAAGTCATGGCCTCAAGTTAAATGGAAAATGTGTCGTCATACCATTCGGCAAAAACACGACCCCTACTGATTACCACATCAACGGCAACTCCCTAAACACACAACTTGTGGTAAGAGACCTGGACACTCAGGTTGATAACTTCACATTCGACTATCATGTAGCGGCAGTGGTCAAAAAAGCCTTTTCCTTGGTTCATCTCATAAGTAAAGAGATTGCATCCTGAAAAACAGAGGTTATTACCTCTCTGTACTCCTCCCTCATTAGATCAATAATTGAGTATAAAGCCTCGTTTGGGATGTACCTCTGCAAACATCTGCACCAACTGGAAAGGCCACTGAAATACCTCATAAAGAGAATCCATGGCCTCCAACACCTGTCCTATGCAGACAGGCTCAAATCACTATCGCTCTACTCGGTATTGCACACATTGCTCAGGGGTGATCTGTGTCTCACCTACAAGGCAATTTTGGACCCTGCCATACTAGAGAGGCTCCAAATCCGTAAGTCTAACTCCTGACGCACTACCCGCTCAATAGGTTTGAGTCTAATATACATCAACAAAACCTGCTGGAGAGACAGGTTTGTCTCCCAGAGGCTGCCTCGTCTCTGGAATAAACTCCCCATACATGTCAAAGAGAGCACTTCAAGCACAATCTTGATGAGTGGATGGGTAACCACAAATTTGTCCCAGGGGTTCCACGTGTCTCCCTCATTGACAGGGTGACAGGTGCTGACTGAGGTTTCTTTTTGGGTATAAACTCTTGGCTAGGCTTGTAAGGGCCCCAGGGCCATTAGTCTAGTAACCTCCTATGATCCTGTGACTCAAGGCAATAAGTAATATGTCATAATTTAGTGATCAAGGATTCTAGACACTTATGAAGAGCTACACCGTTGGCTTTCAAGTCATACACTGTGATTGTGACTGAACTAACATTGTGGCTTCGGCAGCATGCTTAGATAGATGCTTGCACGAGGTAACATAGTTCTGCCTCCTCCTGCTAGTGTGACCTGGGGCAGGCCATCTTCTTGGCTTAATTTTTGTTAGATGATTTCAAGACCTTTAAAAGAAGAAACAACAGTTGTGGCGATGAGGGAGGGTGTTTACAGTGTTCCCTGGCCTTCTTTTCCTCTTACAATGTTACACATTATTCTGAGAAGAAGAAACCTCCTCACAGAATGATGAAGGCCCGTAAGCACTGAGGATAGTTTCCTCACTTTACATCTACCACATAGTCTCTAAGGTTGATGGCTTTTCCAGTATTTTCTTGATCATGAAACTGGATTGCCCATGGGAGGCACTGATCTCCAGCCTCGCCTTCCACTGCCATGTCTCCAAACTTTTAGGCCCTTTCACAGAAAATGCTTTGTTCTTGAAACTGCCACCTCATAGTACTTGGGCCTTTCCTAGAAAAGACTCTGCTTATTCAACAGGTGATTTCTGTATAGTTCTTGGAACAGGCATGGATTCTGTTCTGTATGGAGACTGTAGATCCTGGACTTTCTATGGAAAAAGGCAAAAATGGTGCCACTGGTTCCAAATAGCGTAGAAATTTGACATTTGGTTTCCTATGTAAGTGATTTTTCTGTGAGTACAAAGTGTACATCAATCTCTGCATGACTTTTCTTTCAGAGATTATGCCGCTGCCATAACAGGGTGGTGGTTAGGTGTCATTGAACATGGTGAATGTCTTGTGGCACATCATTGTCTAGGATCACGTACGAGAGTTCATTTAGTTCTTTGTTGATGAGGTCTACTTTGAATACAAAATATTGGTGTTTGGTATTCTATTTACAAAGTTATAGTGACTGTGTGAGAGGATTTGCAGGGGAAGAATCTCTGTGTGTTTCCTTTCTTGGATAGATGGCTACTGGAGGTACAGATAATGAACTCTGCACTAACAGCATTTGATTGGATATTTTTGTGATTGCAGGCTTTAGCAGTCACCATATACTGGGAGTATCTCTCTCTGATGCAGACTGAAAGGACTGCTTTTGTTAGCGATAGTTACTGTTCAAAGTTATTAATTCCTGCTTGCATAGAGATTCTAGGAAGTCATGGCCTTTTCAGCTGAATAGTGGCACAGTGTAGGATTCAAACTTTTACCACCCTGTGTCTCTTCTGTCTTGAGAGGTACATTTCTTCTGGATCATCTCTCTCACCCACCCACACCGGTACTTTGACCTCAAGTAATGTTGCTCAGCTGAATTATAATTTCTCATTTGGATAGCTCTTTTCTTGGTTGCAGTCACATTATCTAGAAGGATTTCAGGGTTGCAGGCTTTGTGTTTTAAGCCCCCCTTGTCTTATTTTTCATAAAACAAGGTATCCATGATGACAAATCCTTCTTACATGCCAGAAGTTCACACTGAATCCAATATAAATTAATTACTTAATATTTCAATTTTCTTCTTTAGTTATGCCAGTCTTGAACAGCATCTGTTGTACTGTATGGTTATTCTCAAGCACCTTAAATTTTATCTGGATATAGCAAAATTATTATGGAAGGATTCACAACTTTTTCTTTGATTTTCCTCAAAAAGAACTAACCCTAACTCCACCCGCTTGTAGAACCCATCCAATCACTTACTTCCACACATCTTGTCCAATTTTAGCCCTATCATTTTATCATCTTCTCCCCTCCAGTCACCCTCTTTATCTCACTACTTCCAAATTTAACCCTGTACCACATCATAATTGGCTCTCTGCTATCCACTAGTCTTCTTTTAGCCATCAAATAACCACCCAGTCTCACTCTAGAAACCTTTTCAGCGCCTACACTTTACATATATCCCCTCATTTAACGCATCTAACTCCCAGCACATAACCCATTATAATGCTACCTACCTCCAAATATCTACTCCTCAGCCTCACTCTAGGCTTCCACCTCCTGCTACAACTAACATCACTAGAAAATATTATCAATTACTGCTATATTACATTTACAACTGTGACAAAAACACCAACTCTCACCTCCTTCTCTATTTCATCCAGCCTATATGTAACAGATATATTCCTGCAGTTCAAAGTAAAAGTCCTTCCCTTACTAGACAAGAACAGTACAAACATTGTTTTGAAGACCCATCCTATCTCTAAAAGGAAGTAGAACTTCATTAACCCTGTACACACTCATCTAAAGTTAACTCTTTGTGGAGACATGCAGCCTAACCCTGGGCCCAGCTCCTCCCCTGTCAACGTTCCTAACTCCCATAGATCACTAAATTTTACTACCCTTAACCTTCAAAGCATCAGAAATAAAATTCTAGATTTACATGCCTGGGTAGTATTTAACAGACCAGATGCTATTGCTGCTACCAAGACATGCTTAAAACCCTACATTAAGAACTCTGAATTCTTACCTCCAGGCTATGCTTGCTTAAGATCTGACAGACTACTTAAAAAGGAGGAGGCGTCATTGTAATAGATCCTGACGCTCTTAATATAGTCCCATATACTAAACCCATTCCCAGTTTCTCAACATCAGAAATCTCAATGTCATACTTAAAGATGAATAACTGCAAGAGCCTCTATATAGTCATGCTGTATATCCCTCCTGGCAATAATATACCCATACTAGAGGAAATTCTAGCCTGGACATCAAACAACATAAAGAACTGAAACTATCATTTTAGACAATGTAAATATCAACTGGCTATATATCTCACACCACCACCATCCCTCCAATATCAACTTGTATAACTGTACCCATCTAATTAACAATATAACTAGACCACACACAAAAAATAACAGTGGCTCTATCCTGGATTGGATCATGGTCTCAGACCTAAATAAAATCTCCTCCACAGGAGCACTCACTAATAGTTTCAGCAATTACTTACCTGCCTTCATAATATGTAAAAAATACCCCACATGTAAGTGAGCAGCAGTACAGGGACAGTGGAGACCTATCCCACGTCTGCCCAACCACTCTAAACCAAACCTTACAAAGCATTAACTGGAATCCACTAAAATTCCTCCCCTTAGATGATGCTGTGGAGTTCTTTAACTCCACTTTCCTCACGATCCTTAACAACTTGGCTCCACTCTGGCAAAAGATAGTGAAATTTAGACATGCCAGTTGGCTCACTAGGCTTACCAAACTACTCATGAAAGCCTGGAAACTATGGAAAAAAAATAAACATCCCTCCAACCTAACACAGTATAAGCAATGCTGCAGTCTAAGATGCTTAGTTATGAAAGATAAAAAAAGACCACTGTCTTACTGTGCAAGATATCCATAAACAAAATCCCAAACATTTTTGGGTACTGTCAATTCCCTGCTAAACCCAGGGTCAAATAATAATCTCTGCCCAACCCAAATAAAACTTCTTTTGAACTAGCCTCTCACTTTAACTCTTACTTCATAG
Organism: Protopterus annectens; assembly: GCF_019279795.1. Lineage (NCBI taxonomy): Eukaryota > Metazoa > Chordata > Ceratodontiformes > Protopteridae > Protopterus > Protopterus annectens. Next base: position 776,688,539 of record NC_056735.1, read on the forward strand.
ACACTATAGCTAATCTCACCACTAACTTCTTTGAAATCACTTCTCTCACAAATCCATCCACACAAATTACCTGCACCTCCCCTTTACCCAGTTTTTCTGTCTCACCTATACCCACCTCCACCATAAAAAAACTTTGTAAACTTAAACCCTGCACCAACACACCTGACAACCTACCACCAGAATTCTTACAACTAGCAAACTCCATAGCCTACCCCATCAGCATACTTCTTAATAGATCCATTCAGGAATCCAGCATACATACTATCTAAAAAGGCATATATTCTCCCACTTCATAAAGGCAGAAACATTACTGATATCTCTAATTTTTGCTCCATTACCATCCTCTCACCTATCTCTGAGATCCTGGAAAAATGTATTCACAACCAACTTTTTAATTTTCTCCTTCATAACAATCTCCTGTCTCCCACTTAGCATGGTTTTAGACCAAGCCATAGTACTGCCACAGCTCTTATCTCCTTCCTGGACACAGTAAACTAAGCATGGGATGCTGGTAAAACTGCGTCCTCACTCTTTCTTGATCTCTCTAAGGCCTTAGATACAGCCTCCCACACTCATCTTCTCACCAAACTCTCCAACTTAGGCATCTCTCACCCTACCTTAAATTGGTTTTCCAATTACAGACAACAATTAACAAAGTGGCAAAACTGTTTCTCTCCCTTTCTTAAAACTACCACAGGTGTTCCTCAAAGATCCGTACTAGGGCCCTTTCTATTCAGCATTTTCATCAACAATTTCCACACTACTCCTAGCCATGGTACAGTCATCCAGTATGCTGATGACTCCACCATTATCTGTACAGCCATTTCCACACCAGAATTACAAACACTCATCCAAAGTGCCCTCACCTCTACAGAAACCTGGATGACCAGTAGCCATCTTTCCCTTAACCCCCAAAAAGCAAAACTCGTGTTTTTTTCGCCTAAAAAGAAAAACCCCTCGAACAAGGATGATTTCGCTATTCTTGCTACCGACAACATACTCATTGAGATTGTCCCAAACACAAAACCTCTTGGTGTCATCATTGATGACAACCTAACATTTGACATCCACATTCACACCAGTATAAAAAAATACATCAAAAACTGGGCATTTTCTACAGACACAAACATTTCCTTAACCATTCTGCAAAGCTATCCCTAGCCTCATCTTCTCTACTTCCATCTCTATTTTATGGGGCTCCACTCATTAGCTATATCCAGGCTTCTCTCAAATCTAAACTCAAGTCATGCTATAATAAAATTGCTAAATTTGTAACCGGTGCTCATTATTCATCACATTGTTGTACATCATTAAAATCACTAAACTGGCTAGAACTCCCTCATTATCTTACCTACTTACATCTAACTACTCCACATAAATTTATATTCAGACCATTAAACTGCCCTGCCCTCTCCTCTGTTCTTACCATTTACCATCCAAACAGACCTCTTTGATCTGAAAATCTAGTACTTCTGTATGTAGTAAAGCCCAACCGTTCAGTAGGTCAAATGCTCTACTCCTTTACTATTGCTTAACTACGGAATACTTTCCTTCCATCACTAAGAGCTACCAGCAGTGCTACTTTCTTCAAAAGAACCCTAAGACAACACCTTTCCTCCCTATGGCAGTGCACATGCACTAGAGCTTCACTTCCCAAAACCTGAAACTGTTTCACTAGCCTCCACTATCTTCTACTCTAACCCCTTTCTCAATTATTTAATTTCTACAGAACTAATACCAATCACTACAGCTACTTATTTATAGTTAATCTGAGGGCTCGATTAACTGTCTAGCACTCACACTTTAATGCAGCATGGGCAACCTGGCAGTCATAATACTGTACTAACCACTTTATCCTTGATATTGTAAGCTAATAATTTTACCATTAATTTTTGCCTTGCTATCTCAATTCAACACTGTAATATGTATATATCAAATTTCTCTGTATGATGTATTTTATGAATGTATTATATTTGTATGTATCATATGTCATAATGAAAGTATTGTACTTCATGTTTCTGTATGTTTGAATTGTCATTTGATTGTGGACCTTTATTCCCCAGGTCTCCACTGAAAATGGACTCAAGATGGCCCAGTGGACTACCCCAGTAAACAAATGCAAATAAATAAGTAAATAAAAGGAGACACAGTGACCAACCCAGGACTCTTTGACAGAAGGCATGGATTTCAATGAAGGGGAGAAGTCCCCTTGAGGTCATTTCATTTGAGGAGATCATTGAGGTTTTCAGATAGAAAGGAGGCTGGTCTTACAAAGCTCCTTCTCAGGAGGAATTGGTTTTCCTTGAGGCTTTTTTGATCTGGCTCAGCTACTCCATGGGTGGTTTCCCAGGGTGATGAGATGATGGATTTAATCTCTCACTAGGGATGGAAGAACCCAGATGTCACAGAATTGATTCCCAGGAAACCAGTCAAATATTTTGTTGCCCCTAAAGACTACTCTCACTGGAGCAAAAGTCCAGCAGTGGATGGCATAATAGTAGCAGCAGCCACTAAGAAGTAGCTCTCGGAAGATAGCTCATCTGCCCATCCTCCAGACAGAAGAGTCTAAGGCTTTGGACATGTTTGGGAAGTGAGTTTATGCATCAGCTACCTTTGTGTCAAAGTCACTGAATTATTTGTCACTCATGACTAGGTTTCAGAGAAACTTGACAAATGAACTGTCCAAGTCTCTTTCTGAGTCCTTGTCTGCAGAAGACCGAAAAATAGTGGATTCGTAGCTGCCACCCTTCAGTCCCTGTCAAAACCCTCCATGCAACTCTCATGCAGTGCAAAGGAAGGTGTTTCAGTTGCCACAGGAACAGGCATTACTATAAGGATGCATGCCTGGGATGCATTTGTGTGATTTTTGAAGAGCCCTTTCAGATGTCTTTTATTAGTGCCCCATTTGATCGCTTGACATTGTTTGGCCGTAAGGTCAAAGACACCATCTATAGAAGTGAACAAGATGGGGAAAATTCTTTCTGTCATAAGCATACGGTTTTCTGCCCCACAGTGGATATTCTGTAGAAACCAAAAAGGGGCTAAAAAGCTGTGGTTTCAAAAGTCCCAAGGATTATTTCAAAATTCATCAACAGATAGATCCCGCAAGGCAGAGTGGCATTTTAATGGTATACCTCACCTTGTGGCAAAGGAGGCCTGCAGAATCAAGGCTTCTGGGGTTCAATTCTCTGAGAGGCCTTTATCAGCTCTCCTGAACACTTGCCTGACTACTGCATTCTAGTGGCAGTTGGGGAGGGGGCTTGTCTCCCCAGTACATGTTTTGGAGTTCATAGGAGCCACTTGGACTATTCAGACTAAAAGATTACCAGAGAACAGGTTAGTCACTGTAAGAAATCAGGCCCTGCAGTTGTTTTTCCATCAGATGCAGCCTGCCAAACATTGTTTCTTCAACTTTTAGGGTGAGTGACAGTCTCTTTTACTTTGGTCTTCTTGCTAATGTATTACATGAGACTGTTGCAGTGGTCCAGTTGTCCATCAGATTCCAGCCCATGACCTTTCCAATCCATTTAACAAAAATCTGTGGACACTGTGTAAGTTGCTGGATTCAGTCTCCAGACCCTATTTAGGAACATCCCTCTGTTCCTTTCTCTCCCAAAGCCACAGTGACCAAGGATGCTTCCCAACGAGGGTGGTGGGGAGCACTACATGGGAAAGATGGTCTGAGGTACATGGCCTCTTTAGAGGCCAATCTTCATGTCAGTGTTTTAGAGATGAGGGAAGTCCTCCTAAATTTGTAAGCTTTTCAGGATGTCCATTCTGTAGGGATGATTTCTATCCAGGCTAACAACATATAAGTAGGCTGCTACATCAACAAACAAGGGGAGGGCACTTCTCCCCATTGTGTTGAGAACCGATGAGAGTGTGGCAATGGGAGATACCTTCCAACCTCTTTCTGATAGCAGTGCACATACTGGGAAGGAGCAATTTTCTAGCAGACCGACTAAGTGGATCTGTTCTGCTACCTCATGAGTGGTCTACCAATCCAACACTGGCGACACAAATCTTTTGTCACTGGGGTCAACCATACTGCAATCTTTTTGCTTCTCCTACCAGTTCTAAATGCAGCAAGTTCTTTAGTGTAATCCCCCCAAGAAGGAGTCCCCGAGAGATTCTCTGATTCACGAATGGCCCTCCGGTCTCCTGTACACCTTCTCACCAACTCCCCTAATAATTCTAAAATTTCTGCAGAAGGTATTACAATGGCAGATCAACGTCATCCCCATTGCCCATTTCTGGCCTCAGCAGGTACGGCTTCCCTTTTTCTAATCTCATGTGGTACACCACCTTGGGTGTTGGATCCAAATCCAGATCACCCCTCTTTTCTATCCAAAATGCCTTATCTGGACGTTCAAGTCCTAAAACTAACCACATGGTTTCTCCACTTTCAGTGACTGCTGTTCAGTCCAGGCTTTCCTCCCAAATGGTCCTTATTCCTTCTTTTTCCTCTTCTCAGAAACCGTCCACTAGGAAAGTTTACAAAAGGAAGTGAAAAGAATTCTCCATATGAGCTTTCCAGAGAAATTTAGATCCATTTTCAGCCCCTGTGTCAGCAGTATTACATTTTCTTGCTTCCATTTTCCATATGGAGCTTATTCAGCTGTCAAGGTTCAGTTAGTGGCAGTCTCAATTTTCCATAGTGGAGAGAATCACAATTCCTTAGCCTCACTCAGGTTGTGTAAAGCTTTCCTGTGAGGTACCTTTCTTCTTAGACCTCCAATGACTTCATCTAGAAGGGTGTAGAATTCCAAGCCCTGTCTTGTCAACCTCAATATATTTTCTTCCAGAAGGACAGGGTTTCTTTATGTATCAACATCTCCTTTTTGCCTAAACTAGCTACACAGATTTCACTCAGATAATTAATCTACCAGTCTTCTTTCCAAATTCTTCAAATAAAGGAGAAAGCATGCTTCATTTATTGGATGTGCACAGACTATTACATTTTTCCTTTACTTAACCAAAGCTTTCAGGAAGTCAAACCAGTTGTTTGTCATTTTCTAAAGCCAAGATGGGTCAAGGCATGTCAAAGTTACCTGGCTGTATCTCCCTCATATATGAGCAAAAAAGATTTGGTCTTACCTAAACCACCAAAAGCACACTCAACAAAATATCTTCAGCCTTCTTTCCTAGGGACTCAATTCATAATATTTCTGCTGCTGCCACCTGGTCTAATGTTCATGCCTTCATTTTTCATTACAAATTTGATTTCCTTTCTTGTGATAGGGTGACTTTTGGTTCTACTGAGCTCCTTTCATGAGACCAACCATGGAGCTAAGTAGCTGGGGATTGTGTCCCATCTGTTGAAGAATGGACGGAAAAGGCAACATCAGATATGAAAGGTATGTAATTACCATAGTGTTAGATCTTTATTGTCTGTTTCTGCCCTTCCTCAACTTTCTCTTTTTCTCTCTGTCTCTCTCTCTCCTTCCCCTTCCATCTCATGGAATTTTTTTTTCCTTTGGTTTCTGGTGTGACTGTATGGATTATTATTGGTACAGGATTTCATACTTTTGCAGCTCCAGTGCAGACTTTATTCCATTCTGTCATGTGGTCTTCTGCTGCATTGTCTAAAATGATACATATTTTTGTTTAATGTTTTGTTTTTCAAGAATTAAAGGCAAATTCAAACTGAGGTAATGTTAGGGACAGGAGAGGATTATGGGTAAAGGGAGGAGCCTGAGCCACAGATTTTATGTCTGGAAAAAGCGGCTGAAGTGTGATCTGAGGTCAGAACTGAGATCCCTCAGTTGAGGAAGGCCAGGCACAGACGAAACAAACCTATTGTTAGAGTACATAACTTTTGTATTTGTCAACATCTGTTTGGTTGACAGAATTTCAGTGACTAAACATATGGTGGACTGGTGGGCTAGACCGGACAATTCTCGGAGTTGGGGAAGAAGCCCTTTCCTTGAGGACTGTCTGCTCTCAAAGTTAGTATATATAATTAGCAGGGTTGTGACCTCCTGCAAAACATTTTTTTTGGGCTTCTGTCTGGCAAGTTGCTTAATGGTAGCCAACACGTAGATTGTTGAGAGAGAGAGAGGGGAGTCACAAGATCTCACACAAAAGTGGTTAGCATGCAGCTCAAGTAAGCAACCTTTTAGTAAGAAAATGACATTGGGTTGCAACAACGATGGCAGAGTCATCAGTAGTGAAATAGCCAGCTCCTAGCTTAAACCACTGGTGTCCAGAGTCAGCTGCAAGCAGTGGTCAGATAAGACTTTAAGATCTAGGTCGACAACTTAGTTTCTCTTGAAGTTGAATGGAGCAAATGCACAGTAGCTCAGGGAAATAGTCATGACATTAGCACTTCAGAAGAGAGGAAAGAGATAGACCTATAGAAGAATGTCAGGGTCTGAAAAAAGAATTTGTGAAGATGGTACAACAGATCTGTGGTTGAGCTAGTTATCCAAATAAGGTACTTAAAGAAGGCTAGTGATGAAATGCAGGAAACCAGGAAGATATCAAAAGAAGAGAGGAATGCAGGAAGAAGTGTAAGATAGAAAAGTTGGACTATTCCATAGAGGAATACTGTTTAGTTAACAAAAAGGGTGGTTCCAGTAGCAAAGAACAAGGTGTCAGAGGACTTCTCCCAGTTACTGTAAAGTAACTCCACACATGGTATAAAGACGCTGTATCAGGCTAAGACTATAACACTAAGAGAAAAAATGATGGTTAATAGCCCCTTCCCACCTTTGTTGTTGTTCTTCTTTTGGCTTCTCCCGGTTAGGGGTCGCCACAGCGGAACTCTGTTACGCTAATAATTGGTAGCAGATTTTTTTTTACGGTGCCAGCTCAACACCCAACCTTCAACGAAGGCACGCCCATTCTACACATGTCTTTTGAATGCCACTCGACGGCGGGGAGGGCATGCATTCTCCACACAGAAGGCGCTCCAGCTGATTATTGAATGGGAGAACCTCTTGCTGTGAAGTGACAATGCTACCGCTGCACCACCGCGGCTTGGGTACTAACCCTAATGATGTCCCTTCCCCCAACCTTAACCCTAAATATCTTACCGTATTAAAAACCTTCCTGTAACACTGCCAGTATTCAAATGAATTTGAGGCTAGTATTAAGGAGAGTTTTAATGCTGATATTAGGATTGGAAATAGTTTTCTTTTCTCTTTTTCTTTTCTCAGTATTTTGTAGTTTATTATTTGTTGTTCGATATTCTGTATGTTCCAACGTATTTTGTCTATGTTTTCATTTTGACATTAAGTTCCATCATACAGAATAGAACTATACATATATAATATATATATGTATAAATAAATGTGTTTATATACACACACACATAATGTCTTTGTGTGTATGTGTGTGCGCGTATATATATATATATATATATGTGTGTGTGTGTGTGTGTGTATAAAGATGTACATACACATATGTATATAGATACATTTATAAAATAATGTATGTATATAGATGGCTATAAAATAGTATTTTCTACTTTAGTCAATAAGTACATAATGAAAAAATAAAAAAAAAACAAAACCAGATAAATCTAATAAAAAATTGTTTTTGGAGTGAGATATTTCTGTATCCCAACACACACCCCAATAAATAAATATTCCTACTCTGAGACCACATTCATTACCAGGGAAAGGGCATCTTTCCTGTTACCATTGTCATAGTGATCATGCACCACCATTAGCCTTCTGCTCTGTTGGCAAAACAGCGAACAGAACAGGTGTCCATACCTCTCAGCTGTTCAGATTTTCACAGAATGTCCAGATTTCTGTCTCCTTATTTTGGTCTTTTCCTCATAAAATTTGTGGTTTTCTGGAAAATCACTGTCATGATCTGATGATGGAAGTCACTAAATAATGACATACATTTGAGTTTCAGACTTTAAATCCTTCAGAAAGTACATGTTAAAACAAACCCTGTTAGTCTAGCAACTTATAAGAGCAATATTTAAAATATGTCCCTATTTTTGGGCCTTTGTCCCTCCAGTTTGTCAGGCTTTATCCAGATTTCTTGCACTAAGAGGTTGAGAAGTATGCAGGTTTCTTCCAAACATGGATTGATGAATTTAATGGAACCTGTGTGTGTGAGACTTTGTTTGACATCAGTAAGAATTTCTAATTTTTGTGCTCTGTTGATAAGGGAAGGACCATTTTTATCCTACAAAATTTTAACAATCTAACCCTTTTAATTTCTTTGCATGTTTATTTTTTCATGGTAAGCAGCTTAATTTCAGTATAATAGTTTGGAGACCAGTAGATGTTATTTGGGTTCCTAATAAAAGAGCAGCTGTTTTCTGCTAGACCCTTATAAGTTAATTTGCATAGCACTGCAGATAGTCAACTGTAATCAGCAGTCAGACATAGAACTATCATTAAAAAATGTGTTTTGAGGGAGGGGTGGGAATGCTGCTTTACTTCATCACTACTTCTAAATACCAGCACTGAGATTAATGCGTCGCACAAAAAGAGATATGTGGGATGCCTCAGATGTGATTTTCAGGTGCAAATCACAGAGTTCACACATTAATGATCATGCATAAGTGTACTAACCTCTAGTATGGAGCCTAGCACCATGATGTTGGAGGTTTGCTCATAGAATTAGCCTCCTCACTGTCTCCATTATCTGCTTTCTGACATAGCAAAGAAGTTATACGATAACTGCTCATTACTCTTTATAAGTGAGCAGACTGATTAGACAGCGCAACCAGCATGCTCATTGTAAATCGAGGATATACCAGTAGAAAAAAGTACGGTCACTGAGGTATCGAGTGGCCAGACTTTCTGTTGGCATGTGCTGAGGGACAAAGTAAAATATAAGAAAAATCAGGTATGTTCTGTAAAACTAAACAAACAGAAACCTACCTGATTTTTCCTTTTATTTTTGCGGTGTCCCTTGTAAAAAAAAAAAAAAAAAAAAACTCTATTTCTTAACAGTTCTACAGAGATTCTGTTTTCTAAGTTGCTTCTGCTGTACTGCACTGATGTGCTGTGCAAGCATGGGAACGTAAGTCCCATATCTATGCACAGTACATCAGTATAGGGAACATGACTTGGAAGAAGACTGAAGTGCCCTTTGCAAAGACATTATTTAAGGAAGGTAAGCAATTTCTTTCTTAAATAATGTCATTGTATAGTAGCAATAATCCACTCTTGTTTGTGGGTATATCAGGATTTAACCACAGTTGCCTTTGTTTAATTATGAGGGCATAACGAAACACAAGTAAATCCTGATATACCCACACACAGTCATGGATTATTGCTTAAATAATTTGTTTGCATTTATAATGAAGCAGGTAATTGTACTTATCTTTTTTGAATTCTGCAGGAGAAAGGCATGGTAGAATGCACTAGTTCCTCAAATGTGCAATGTGGCTTATGAAGACATACAAAACTAATGAGAGCTTTTGCATTTTTAATTATTTATGCTTTGAAAGCTACTACTATGATTACTGATGGCAAATTAGTAGCAATAGCTTATTTAAATTGAGCTACTTAGCCATCTGTAGTCATATTTATACAGACCACAGACTAATTAAAAGTACTTGAAAATCTAAGCTGCACACTTAATGAGGTTTTATGAAGAAAAGTTATATAATGGTGCATTTTGGCATTTGTATTAATAAATCCCATCTGTGACAACATCCTACTATGATATAAATAAACGGTTAATTATCTTAATCATGTAATATGTAAGAGTTAAGTAGACAGTCATTTGTTTACCTGTAGGTATTATAAAAGGCAGGTACTTTAAACCCTTTCTGTTTCAGTATACTTCAAATGAGAGATTTTAGCTCATTTTGCAGTAAACTTTATCTTGTCTTTTAGTGTACTACATTAACATTTATTGTAAATGTAGTTCTTGCCTTAAACGGGTTAGTGATCATTCCTTAAAGCTGACATTGCACCTTTTTTCTATTCAAGTGTCAAAGGCATTTCTTGTCAAAGGTCCCATGTATGAGAGCCATACCTCTCAAATGTACTGATTTTCACAGAATGTCCACATTTTTGCCTTATATTTTTGTCCGTTTTTCACAAAATTGTGGTTTTGTGGCAAATTAGTGGCAAATCACTAAAAACTTGAAGTTAGAAAATACTGTAGTGACAGAGATTTGAGTTTCAGACTTCAGAAAATTCATGTTAATGCAAAAGCTGTCATTCCATCAACTTTCTAAGTTTTTAAGAGTAATATTTAAAAATTGTCCCTACTTTTGGGCCTTTTTCCCACTTTTATTTATGGCTTTATCCAGATTTCTTGCTGTAAGAGGTTGAGAGGTATGATTAGGAGGCCTTCATTTTCCTTATTTTAACTTCAAAAGATGAGCTGCCCACAGATTACTGTGCTGCTGTTTTCTTAAACTACGTGCTTGTTGTGCATTTCAAAAAAAAATTTAGTCCGATACTAAGGATTTGGACTGCCTGTAGTGCTAGATACAGATTGCATGGGCTATTTGTAGTTCCGATGAGCAGACTGGATATAGGAGTCAGTACAAGGAAACTAGAAGGTACTGTTTTGATTCTGCATTCAGTGAGACTGTGAAAGCAAATTGTGACTTACCTCAGAGAAACTCAGCATCATAGCGGAGACAGAATAGTTTTTCTTTGTTCCATTACCATTATTTTAAAATATATAAAATACAGCTTGTTGACATTAAGGTACTACGTGATATAATACAGTATACATTCACTTTGAATCTTCTGTAGTCTGAGTAAGAGTCTGAAATGATCCTGTTTTGGAGAGAATATCACGTAATGTGATTGTCAAATAGCACAGAGCTTGATTTCATCATGTAATATTTGTCTGTGCTGGACATGAAAGCAGTAAATGTGTGATGGTGCTACATTTGGGCAGTTCAGTAAAAAAAAAAAAAAATTCCAACATATTACATGATTAAGATAATTATAGGGAATATACGAGTTGCCAGAGTCTTATTAATGTTTTAGCCTGCATAAGCCCTTCCCCATAGCTGTGTATAGCATATACAGTATAAATTTAAACAGTGCAAGTTCGAGTCTGTTGTACTGAGGTCATGCAAATAAACATTTTATCTGTGCGTACTGGAGAAAGAAATGCACGGTCCTGTCTGCATTTCTGAGTCTGTCAGTGGACCAGGAACACTTCACATCCCCATGAAGAATCAAACTTTATGGCAGCCTGTTTGTGCCATAGGTCATGTTCTGACTTAAGATCTGTGTATTCTGACAGTACTTGCGTACAGCAAATCATTTGGGCAGGGAGCACCTTAGAAGACAACCTGTATTTCATAACGAACTACATATTTTTTTATGTTGCCCTGTCTCCAGTTGGGCATAGGGAGTGGGTAGTGGTTGTGCTTTGTCTGGAAAGAAGATGAAAATGCCTCTGTACATTTACACTTTTCCCACTGATTTCTCACCTTCTTGATTAATTGATAAAATGGGTCAAGGCTCATGCTGATCATATTTTTGGGGTTGAGGAGAATATAGTTAGATTATTCATTTTGTGGATTCCTCTGAATTTGTCATAGTGTTGGTGATAAATATTCTGGCCACTTGTCTGAACTGTCATCTTAATTACAAAGATCTTTCAATACAAAAGCCATTCGGAGTCCAGCACATACTCAGAGTATGTTGAAAGAGGTACAAATCTGTGTGTGTGGCCGGCCAAATAGTGGAGAATCTCCATCTAGGTGTTAAAGTATTCCTTCTACAGTTACTGAATATGAAAGTTTGCTTAGCTATGTGTTCGACTTATATTTAATTGTTCCACTGTCATGGTAATGTTGTATATTTCTGCCCTCTCACTGTACCATGACCTTTTTGACGGCAGATCTCTGGTTCAGCAGAGAGTGGTTAAGCATTTAGTTCATAAAAAAGTCCTCCATATCTACCTCAGTCAATGAAGAACGTTTCTGCTTTGTGGAGCATAAAATTAATTGCTATTAGGGTCATCTCTCCTGCCTTCATGTTCACTGGCTAGATTAACATAAAGTTTATCTTTTGAAGACCCTTTTCTTGAATGCTATTTCTGTAGCCATATACATTTTGAAGCTCTGGGCTGTTACATGTAGGGAGAATCACCTTTTTTTTCCCCCCTAAGACTGTGTCTTTTCTTTGCATAACCTTGATAAAGGTCAGTCTGCATTTATCCTTAACCAGGTCATTAGTCTCCCTGTTTTTTTTTCTAGGTCCAGAATGCAGTTGCAGAGGGCCTACCCTGCTCTGGATGAGGTCTGCAAGCTGAGATTCCGTGTGAGATGGGTGCATGAGGTTAGGAACGCAGGCCAGTTTGTAGATTATGTGTGGAGTAGGACATGTTTGGCAGTTGTCCTTGCAAACTATCTCTAGGTCGATTACTGACTACATTGCCTTTTGCACCAGTTATCTAACCAGCCTTTGAACCCTTTTGCCATAGGTCAGTTTCTTAGTGAGATAGATGCAGTCAGTGCTTGTTTCAAGACTGCATCTATTTTTAGACCTCTGCATTGTGGCCACCTGATCATCACTACACATCTTTACCTTGCATTAGAACTAAGTCCTTCATTTCAGGAACATGGCTTGTTTTCATTCTTCATTAATTCAGGGCATGGCCTTTTGCTACCATATACTTCATTTGGCTTATTTGCCTCCTACCAATCCAGTGTTGTCAAAAAAGTTAGAATTCTTTGATTTGTTGCCCACTGCAAAGGGGTCCCCCTGAGGTAAGATATGTGAGTACTCACTGAATGAGTTGATCTTTGAGAAGGCTTTTTTGCTTTTGGAAATTTGTTCACCTTCTTACCACTGCCCTTGTGCTGGACTTCCATGTCAGCAGTTTGAGAGTTAACATAATTTTTAAGGATTGCAACTTTTTAACTGTGAAATATACATGCAATATACATAGTCTCTGCAGAAGTCTTCTGAATAATTCCACATTAAAGAGATATGTAGCTAAGAAAAAGGATGCTACTGGCAAACAGCTTTACATTTCAGTGTTTTATGTACAGATTCAGTGTCTGCTGCCCTTGAAGTATACATTTTCAGTGGTACATTAAAAAAATGGTAATATTGCAATAGGGAATGGCTGTCAAATAAGCAACAGATTCATAGTTACTAGGCATCTCATCCAAAGGAGTACACACTCAGGAGTGCAGCACCCCTGTCCCCCCTTAAAGGACATTGCAATATCAGCACCCCATTTCCATGCTGCGGAAGTAGAACCTCGCCTTCTGCACCAAATGTAGTTATGCTACAGGCTATGCTGCTAACACTTCTTTCAAATTTTATAGCACAAACGCTGATGGTGGCCATTTGCTAAACAAGACTGCTACACATTGAAAATGGAATTAGCATGAGCAATAGTAAACTTCTCTTCCCTTGAAACTCAACATTCTTTGAAAATACAGAAACTTACCATTATTTGAACATGTACACAAACTCAGCAGTCCTTGAAAATGCACTGGACCTCAACATTCTCTGAAAATGCACAGAAACTCAACATTCATTGAAATGCAGAAACTCAGTATTCTTTAAACATTAACAGAAACTCAACAGTCCTTGAAAATGCCGTGGAACTCAACATTCTTTGCAAATATACAGAAATTCAGCATTCTTTGAAAATGCAGAAACTCAGTATTCTTTGAACATGTACAGAAACTCAACAGTCCTTGAAAATGTACTGAAACTTAGCATTCCTTGATGATGGATTGGTAGCTGGTGTAGATGATTCATTCTCTAGTCTTCTGTGATCAAGGTATAGAGTTTGAGCATGAATAAATGAACCAATCTGCCATCCATAAACTGGGGCATTTCACACCCACCCACAGACGTCTAACCTTTGCATGTGTTTGCTTTTCATTCTGGACCTTAAGTTCTCTGTATTTGCTTTTTGCCCTCAGTAACACACAAATGGACTGCCTGTAAAACACCTGCACTCTGTTCCAATGTGCTGTGAATGTCTGTGCTTCAAACGCTACTAAGGACACACACTGTGTGTCCTTAAAGGAGAAATGTATCACAAACGCAAAGCGGATTCTTAAAAAAGAAATGTAAATTTTGTGACTGCACCCTAGGCAACTGCCTAGGTTGCCTAGTGTGGGATCTGGCTCTGTGTGGATTTGCAGTGAAAACCTTTTATCTGTGAAAAGTAGCTAGTCATTTTTAGGTACAGTATTTGTAGCAGCTAGCTTGGAAACTTGGATAGCTGCCGTTAAATTTTTCTGTATGTATTCTGTTTACACCACTTTACTGTAATTTTCCTTGTGTGACAACCTACCGATATTTTATTTTGTATTTGTGATAATTAAAATCTTTAAGCTGTTGTGGCTGGTATTTACTTATTTATTACAAGTGTATTTATGCACTGTTGCTTAGCTAAGAAGAGGGTAACCATTTACATTGAGGAATTATACACTGTAGGATCATGTCTGAGAATGCTTTGGCTGACGAACTGTGAAAGAGATATCAATTTGCAAAATAAGAGTGGACAGGTACCTGGAAGGCCCTGACCTTTCCTCAGAGTGGTGCGGAGCCAGATCCAACACTAAGTGACCTAGGCAGATGCCTGGGACATGACACCCACCACTGCTGCCAGTAAGTGATGGGCGCCAATATGAGTCATCCCATGCTAGGCCAGTAATCAAGGAGTTTGAATCCTCACTACTGACACTGGAGAGAGATGTGAACTTGAAATATAAGTGGATGCACGTAGTATTTCTAGATGCAGACTTACCTGCATGAAGTACAACTTCCCTTAAGAGCACACAGGGAGCACACCCAGCCTTAGGTCTAGATGTCTCTATATCTGTCTCCCTCCAAATCCACAATAATACTCCCCACTGGTACAGTTTAGGTCCTCAGCTTAGTGTCCAAGCCATGTATTCCAGCACCCTCTCTGTAAATCAAGTGCTTAATGTCCCTTCCTCAAGTGGCTGACACACACATCCTGAGAGAATTGATTTTTCACACACACGCACCTGGGAAAGGCTGGCACAGATGTACCTGCTGTGCTCACTTTTGCCCAGAGTATAAGGTAGCTATCACTGCTACCAGACACTTCACAATCAGCTACTCTAAGGCCCTTAACAAAGAGTATCCAATTATACTGTGCAGTATTAATACTAATATATTTGGTAGTAGTTCACCAAGATGGCTAGGCCTTCTGGAGTGGCCCACACAGTGTCACCAAATAAATATAAGTATTCTCAAAGGATAGATACTAAGGACCAGCCACAATAAAAGTTTTAAATATATTTAATAATAAATAATAAAAGAACATGAAAATATTGAATATATATTCACTGTAAACCACAGAGTTCAACTCACAGAAAATATTGAAAACAACAGTGATGGACAGACTCATACACATAAAAAAAGCAATATATAAACTAAGCTTCACTATATTTCTGACTGAATCTAAGAGAATTTACTGTTCCCTAATAACTTAATTGGGCAAGGCAAGATGAAATATGTGAGCAGTCTTTCTAGTCAGGCTTCCCAAACAGAATATTCTATCCTCTGTGATTACTCTGTGTAAAATATAATATCCAAGAGGACTTGCAGAATGACCTCATCTGGTCACCTGACTCTAGGCTCCCACAGTATCTCCTTTTGAAGTTTGAGCCAGGACTTTAACAGACTGCTACAATACACATGTATGTATTTTATGGCAACGCCTAGGATCCAGAATCATTTACAACACTTCCCCCCTTCTTTACAAAAGCTAATAGATAATGTCTGCTCCCAGACCTACCGTTTCCGGGCCTACTTAGCACTGTGGTGTGCCGTTAAATCTTAGCAGCTCTTTTACATTTCTCTTATTTTTCTTAAAGTAAGCCAGCTGGTTAATCATTGCTGTGCCAGTGTCCTCTATTAAAACATACACATTTAATTCAGATGCCATAATACATGTGCATTTCTCTTCATTTCAGCAGGGTGCACTGTTGATACATTTTAACACAATTCACACAAGCAAAGCTCACAAATACATTTTCAGCACAAGCATCTGTACAAATCAGCTTGATATACAAATTACATAATTATTTACAAAATTCCAGGTAGCTGTGCTGGTACAAGTCATATATCCTCTGCCCTACTTCTCCCTGGTGTGGCTGGCAGAATCTGATGTTATGGGGGCCGATAAAAAAAATAACAATAAAATCACCTCTAAATAAGTTGAAAGACATCTGTAAAAAATGAAGAGCTTTAGGACCTTGCAAGAGACTTTCTATAAGGACAGCTTTAGGACCTTGTGGGAAACTTCTTTTAAGAAAAAAACAGTAAGCCTCAGAAACCCCTAGGATAATGTCCTAACATAAGTATTGCAAGTAAAACAGGACTGCAGGAGATCTGATAGCTAAGCAAGCAGACTGGAGCAAATGATGGAGTAGAGCTAAAGATTTGATGGCTGTCCAGCACAGAGCAGGACTACTAAAGTGTGTGTGTTTGTGTGTAAAATGCCCTCCTTTTTTGGGTTTTGTAATCCCCAAGGCTTACAATCCATCATTGTCAGTGATGCAACATGTAGCATACTTGCCTTTGGTGCAGAAGACTGTGGGTTCTTTTCCCAAACCAGGTAGATCAGTTGCTGACACTACTGTGCGGCATGAGGGGTGAATATGTCCTCCTCTGGATGAGATACCTACTAACTATGAACCTGCTGTCTGTTTGACAGCCATTCCCCATTGCATATCATTAACACACTTTTTTTAAGTAACATAGGCAATTTTATTCTTCAAGGGCAGCAGGCACTGACATTTTAGTTGAAGCACTGAAATGCAAGGTTAATTACAGTTCTCTTTAATGTAGAATTATTCGGATGACTTACTTCAGCCGGGATTGTGCATATTGACTGCTCTTGGATTATAATGACCACAGTTTGAGTGGCCTTTTATGGCTGAAATGTTCTGAAATAAGTAGCTTTGCCATTATTGGTTCACATGTTTTGTTTCACAGCTTACTAGAAAAATGTCCAAAACTACAAATTTAAAGTGCACTCTAACAATTGGTAATGTAGTAAACAAAGAATACGTTTTATTACAATCAGGAAGGTGAGTCAAAGAACATGTGCATTTATGTATGGTTCTAAAAATGTGTGTTGGGGGGCTTGTGGTTTGAAAACAACCCAAAGGTACATTTAATCCACCACTGGCCAGATGCATTTTCCATGAATGAGGGTTTTAATGAAGTTTCAATGAATTGAATTTCAAGGGCAGAGAAGTTTATTGTTGCTCATGCTAAGTACGTTTTTATTGTGAGACTGCATTGTTTTGTTTAGCAAAGGGCTATCACTGTTTGTGCAATAAAATTTGAAATAATAGTTGTAAATTTAATCCAAGTATCTGTAATCATTGTAGAAGTAATGAAGAAAATTGTATGCACAGTGACAGGATTAAACAGTGTTTTATGGTAACTGGGGGGAGGCAAGTAGTGGGATACCAGAATGGCTGCTGGGCAGGGATGCTGGGGGATGGGGACGCAAGAGGGGCCCTGGTCCATTACTCTGCCTAGGGCCCCACTTGACCATGAGCCAGCTCTGTGGTGGTAGTGGCAATACTACCAAGACAAGGAAGAAAGTTGTATGAAATTGGAGAATTAAACAGCATTCCCTGGAAACTGAGTGTGTGTGTGTCTGTCTGTCTGTGTGTGTCTGTGTCTGTGTGTGTGTGTGTGTGTGTGTGTGTGTGTGTGTGTGTGTGTGTGTGTGTGTGTGTGTCTGTGTGTAATAGTAATATGTGTGAAAGGCAGTTACAGTGGATAGTGGAGTGCTGGGAGACACTGGTTCATGAGAGAGTGGTGTGGCTGTGCAAGTATACAGTGCACAGTCTAATTTGGATGTGGAGGATGGAGGTTGGACAGTAACATAATCCCTCTGTGCTCTTAGTGCCAATTATGTACTTTGTTGATTGTTTGAGATAGACTACGTAACAGCATCTATATCACATCTGGTGGCAGAGTTGTCACCAGTTCTTCACAATAACTTTACATTTTTGTGCAGTTTCTTTTTTCCTTGAAAGTATGGTTCAGCTATGCCCCATGGAATTCAGAAGAGAAGAGCATAGGGCCAAGATATCTCCCCAGCTTAGTGCAGGGATGACACAGTGGGCAAAGGTGGAAGAATGCACATTTGTTTATTTATTTACATTTGTTGATGAGGAAAATCTGACTGGGTAAAGACAAAAAGGTTTTCATTGGAGGCCTGGGGAGAAAAGCTCTACTCAAAAAGTATACACATTAATACAAAGAATAAAAGTCACATAGGGTAACAGTTGTAGCACAGAGACCTAGGATTAAATAAAAACTTTCTGTAAAGTACATGATCGTAATTCAAATCGTGTGGTATTGTGATGAACCTACATTGACATGAATTAGATAAACAAGTTACATTACAATACAGTAGTAGATATTGGTAATAAAACTGGAAACTTTGATTAGATGCCAAAGATCAAGTTTTGCAGAAAGAGATAAATTGCTGCAGATAGATACGCTGAAATGATAGAGAAGGTATAGCAGTTGATTAGTACTTAGATAACGAGAGAGACATGCTATAAGAGAGTTAGGAGGCAGAAAACTGCATATAGTTGCATTAAGATGCTGTGACATAGTAAGTAGTAAATTAAAAAATAGTTTTTGGTGCTGACAGTTGTGGTATTAACCCAAAGTTGAGCAGGACCATAGCCACAAGTTGCTTAGATATTGTTTCAGTTGATCTCCGAAAACTTTTATCTTTTCAATTTGCTTTAAGTGTAGTGGTAGGGGGTTCCAAAGTTTGGAAACATAGCAGGAATTAAGTGAGTCACTCACAGTATCATTAGACTTGGTGACATACCTCTCAACCTCGTTGTGCAAGGAATCTGGACAAAGCGTAAAATAATGGAATGCACAATGTGGGACAGATAAAGAAATGAGGACATCAGAGCCCAAGTAGCTACAGTTGCAGTGAAGGTTAAGGAGACTGGGTTACAGTGGTTCAGACAAACAGAAGACATTCTGGTGAAGATAATTTGGGAGAGGAAGAGAAGGCAATAGGAAACCAGGGCATCCAGCTAAACTTAAGGATAGATGGATTTTGTGAGAAAAAAAAACTGAGACAGTCACTCAGTAGGTTGATGCAATGTTTTCCTAGTGCTATCAGTGAGGTAGTGTTTACTTTCTGTATAGTAAACCAGTTTCAGTGGTTTTTTTGTAACTATTTGGAGAACAGAACGTACAGATCAAATTTTAGGTGTTCATGCATTTTGACTTCCAGTAGCTTTGATCATTGTACTATTTCTATTCTAGTATTAAATTCAGATAGTATTTTGAAAGACTGTTTTTGGTCTGAGAAATATTTTGGAGTGAAGTGCCTTAGTTTTTTTTTTTTTATTTTTTTTTGTAAGGATTTAGAAGAAGAACGCTTGGGGCTGAGCAGATTTGGGTGCTTTCATCTGCAAATTGTGTTATGGTTATGTGCTTACTGGAAGCTGTGTGAAGTTTCTTTAAAAAGATACTGAATAAGAAGAGACCAAGTACTGAACCCTATGAGACTAAAATGGAAGCAGGTAGGAAGGGCAAAAAGACTTGGAGCCTTGTTACTGCCTACTTTCTTTTTGTAAGATAGCTGGGAAACAGTGGCAGGGCTAAGTGGGGAAGTTGAAAGACCTTGAAGTCTTTCAGAAATTGCTGAGGGAGCTCTTATGAATGAGTTCCAAGTTGACATCCACTCCAGAGGACCCTCATAAAAATTAAGTAATAATGGTGAATATTTTTTATCTGTTTATTTTTCATGATTAATGCATTTGTTATGAAAGTTTTCAGCCAGTGAGTCTTTTGCAATACAAACTTCAAGCACTTTCTCCGTGAGTATTTTTCTACTTCCAGCTTCTTCAGTTTTTCATGTTTAATGTTGTTGTGTCTTTCGTCTTTTCCCGGTTAGGGGTCGCCACAGCGGACCTTCGGTCCGCTAATGATTGGCAGTTGATTTTTACGTGCTTAGTTGCCAGCCCTAACGCACAACCTTCAACGAAGGTACACCCATTCACGCATGTCTCCACGCTATGTCTAGCTGAGAGTCGAACCGGTCAGCGTCTTACTGTGAGGCGACAACGCTACCGCAGCACCAAGCATGTAATATATATGCACGAATGAAATGAGGCTTGTCCACTTGTATGTAATTTTGGATTTTGCAGTTTTTTTTAATTCAGCATTAATTGGAACTGTGTAATATGTATTCCTTAACATTTATTAAAAAATATATATATATATATATATATATATATATATATATATATATATATATATATATATATAGCCAGTGAAAATGGCTTAGTAGATGGACAAGTAACTTGTCATTTAAATCTGACTCTATGCTAAATTTACACAAGAATACACTTGTGCCTGTTTTAGTGGATGGCTTTTTGTTAGTTTGTAGATATATACAGTATATTTTATCTCCGGGAAAAAGTAAATGGTCCAGTAAAAATGGGCTTTAAGAAAAAAACACATAGTGGTATAAAAAATCATCTATAGTTTAGACATTCACTAATGGTATAGTCAAATGAAAGGGAAACTTTATTCATTGAGAAAGAAAGAAATACTGCTGCTGTGTGTTTCTGGTAATAATATGTAATTATCAACCTGTTATTTATATCTTAACAGCTCAGATGTCCATCTTACCTGTACTGCACATCACCCCAACGCTGTGGGAAGGGAATTTGCCACTTTGAGCATTACAGACATCCTCCAAGCATAGTGTCTGTTAGTGATTGTAGTGGTGATTGCTAACAACTTGTAAATTGTCAGACTTTTTAAAAGCATTTTGATAGTTTACAGGCTGTTAGTGAGTTATTACAAATTCTGACCACTTAGAGACAGCTTGTAAACTTGTTCTTTAGCTAGAAGACATAAAAAGAAGGTAAGTCATGCATACAGGGAGTCAAGACGAATGCTTATGAATGGACAAGAGCAGTTTATGAACAGGTGCACAAATAAGGCCTTTCTTAGCTTACAAGAACCCAATGCCATAGTTTGGACACTGCTATTCTGAGCATTTAATCTCCAAAGTGGTTTTATTAATGCTGGTGGCGCTGGCGTGCATTTGACAACATATATATGTGCCGAGTGTGCCTTAAAGGGACAGTACCATACCATTAACTGCCTGAATGTTAAGACATTTGTTGCAGAGTAACTGAAGTGAATGCTTTTGTCTCTTTTGCACCAAGTACTGCCGTTTCTAACCAGTGCAGAGATTTAGCAGAGATGAAGTGACGACTTTTGAATGCATGCCATATACTGTCTAATGGTACCATTGCTCAAGATATGATAGCTGAGAAAATGAAGGTTTTGGAACTTACAAGAGTATTAAAGCTTGGGGATTTTATAGGTTTTAGCTTTTCTTACTGTAGTTCACCCATAATTTTCTTTGTTTTATAAATCAGTCCAGGTTTTTAATGCTAATTGATTTTAATTCAAATGTTGATCTAAGATACTGCTCGCAGAGGACAAAGGTATTTTTGAACTTTATTTTTAGCTCCATGGTTTTTTTTTTTCATGTTGATATCTACACATCATTGCTTTCATTTGTTATTGAAGCTGAAAAAATGTTTGAAAAGCAATGTTATCAAAGACCAGCTCCTTCTAGACTTTGTCAAGGAGAAGAAGGAAATGTTTTGGCTAGTGTGACTGTATGAGTCTTGCTTTCTCAATAAATGGCAACCTATCTTATTATAAATCCCCCAATTAAGAGTTAGCCAGACATTACAGAAGGGTAGTATGGAAAATTCTGTCAAAAATGTTTAGCAAGTCAAAGACAGTTGTTTCTTGAGTGATTTTCTTCTCATGCAAATAGTGGGTAAATATTAACAGAGACTTTGTTTTTCTTTGCCATGGCCTGGAAGAAAGCCATATTGCAATGTAGAGAGGTTAACATATTCACTTTTCATGGATCTTGGATGGCAGTGATAAAAAAGAAGCAGGGTAGAAGTTTGTATCTGCATAGTATTTTACTTTTATTTATGTGTTGGCCACCAATGACCGTTTTCCACTGGGTGTGGACAGCATTCTCAAATGGAAAAAACTGACAAGAAAAGAGAATGGAAATGTATTTGCATCAGCTTAGCCAGGAGGAGATGAATCAGTAGAAAAGGATGAGGATTTTAGATTTTTTTTTGCAGTTTCATGTTCTGCCTTCATGACAGTAGAGATTTGAAAACTAGAAATCCTGACAGTCTTTTGAGGGTGAGTGTTTTAAGTGCTAGGAATGATAGAAGGAAAAAGTCATTTGTGACTTCTTGACTTGGCAGCTGAAATGTTAGATTAGGTGATCTTGCACTTCCTGGTTAAATGTGTTTCATCATCATCATCATCATCTTTCGGCTGTTCCCATTAGGGGTCACCAAAGCAGATCACCTGTTTCCATTTCTTCCTGTCCTCTGCATCTTGCTCTATCACATCAACCACCTGCATGTCCTCTCTCACCACATCCATAAACCTTATCTTAGGCCTTCCTCTTTTCCTGTTACCTGGTAGCTTCATCCTTAGCATCTTTTTTCCAATATACTCAGCATCCCTCCTCAGCACATGTCCAAACCAACGTAATTGTGCCTCTCTGGCTTTGTCACCAAATCTTCCAACCTGGGCTGACCCTCTAATATACTTATTCCTAATCCTGTCCACCCTCGTCACACCCCAGTGCAAATCTTAACATCTTTAATTCTGCCACATCCAGCTCAAACTCCTGCTTTTTTGTCAATGCCACTGTCTCCAACCCATATAACATAGCTGGTCTCATTACCCTCTTGTAGACCTTCCCTTTCACTCTTACAGGTACTCATCTGTCACAAATCACTCCTGACGCTCTTCTCCACCCACTCCATCCTGCCTGTACTCTCTTCTTCACCTCTCTTCCACACTCACCGTTACTCTGAACTATTGACCCCAAGTATTTAAACTCATCCACCTTCGCCACCTCTACTCCTTGCATCCTCACCATTCCTCTATCCTCCCTCTCATTCACACACATATATTCTATCTTAGTCCTGCTGACCTTCATTCCTCTTCTCTCTAGAGCATATCTCCATCGTCTCCTCCACCTGTTCCCTACTTTCAGTACAGATCACAATGTCATCTGCAAACATCATAGTCCACGGGGACTCCTGTCTGATCTCATCTGTCAACCTGTCCATCACCATTGCAAATAAGAAAGGGCTCAGAGCTGATCCTTGATGTAACCCCACCTCCACCTTAAACGCATCCGTCACTCCCACCGCAGACACTGTCACACTACCCTCGTACATATCCTGTACCACTCTTACATACTTTTCTGATACTCCTGACTTAATCATACAATACCACAACTCTTCTCTGGGCACCCTGTCATATGCTTTCTGTAAGTCTACAAAAACACAATGCAACTCCTTCCGACATTCTCTGTACTTCTCCATCAACACTCTCAGAGCAATGATCGCATCTGTAGTGCTCTTTCCTGGCATGAAACCATACTGCTGATCACTAATCATCACGTCCCTTCTTAACCTTGCTTCCACTACTCTTTCCCATAACTTCATGCTGTGACTGATCAATTTTATCCCTCTGTAGTTACTACAGCTCTGCACATCACCCTTATTCTTAAAAATCGGTACCAAAACACTTTTTCTCCATTCCTCAGGCATCCTCTCACTTTCCAAGATTTCATTAAACAATCTGGTTAAAAACTCCACTGCCATTTCACCTAAACACCTCCATCCTTCCACTGGTATGTCATCTGGGCCAACAGCCTTTCCATTCTTCATTCTCTTCATAGCTATCCTTACTTCCTCCTTGCTAATCCACTGTACTTCATGATTCACTATCCCTACATCATCCAACCTTCTCTCCCTCTCATTCTCTTCACTCATCAACCCCTCAAAGTACTCTTTCCATCTCCTCAACACACACTCCTCGCTTGTGAGTATGTTTCCCTCATTATCCTTTATCACCTTTACCTGCTGCACATCTTTCCTAGCTCGGTCCCTCTGTCTAGCTAATCGGTACAGGTCCTTTTCTCCCTCCTTAGTGTCCAACCTTTCATACAACTCTTCATATGCCTTATCCTTAGCCTTCACCACCTCTCTGTTTGCCATGCACCTCATCTCCTTATACTCCTGTCTACTTTCTTCATCTCTCTGACTGTCCCACTTCTTCTTTGCCAACCTCTTTCTCTGTATACTGTCCTGTACGTCCTCATTCCACCAACATGTCTCCTTGTCGTCCTTCCTCTGTCCAGATGTGATACCAAGCACCTTTCTAGCCGTCTCCCTTACTAGCTCTGCTGTAGTTACCCAGCTATTTGGTAACTCTTTACTGCCACCCAGTGCCTGCCTTAACTCATCCCTGAACTCCACCTCACAATTACCCTTTTTCAATTTCCACCACTTGATCCTTGGTGCTGCCCTCACACTCCTCCTCCTCTTCTTGATAACCAACGTCATCCTACAAACCACTGTCCTATGCTGCCTAATGACACTTTCTCCGGTCACCACTTTGCAGTCTCCAGTCTCCTTCAAACTGGTCCTCCTACATAAGATATAATCCACCTGTGTGCATCTTCCTCCACTCTTGTTTAATACTGTACCAAAATTGTATTGAAGTCTACTGTAATTTGTATTATGTGAAGTATGCTTTCTTACTGCAAGTAAATCAAAGCTTTATCTTATTGGGAAGTCCTTTAAATTTTGATTTCTCTGGTATCTCGTCCAGATAATACAACTTTCATCTTTTGTCTCTGTGTAACAGGCTGTGCTTCAGGATTTCTCCATTGGTTTCCAATGAAGAATTATAATTAACTTCACGTTTTAACTTCATTTAATGGTAGCTGTCTTTGAAACCCCATAACAGGTGGTTGACTCATATTCCATTCCATAGTTGTAATATGGAGTTCCCAAGATTGCAGTAATATTGCTGTGGATCATGTATCCTACATTCTGAGGTTCCTAGAGAACGTACTGATGTAAATCACCCAGCCTGGTCTAATTGTGCCAGTTAATTTTTTTTCCTTCTTTGACAATTGCTTTGGGTATAGTAATTAGACTCCCAAGAATCTAGTGACAGAAAGAGAAATTAAGTCCACCCATCTTCATCCTTTCCTTTTAGGTACGTAATTGGTGTAGGTAAAAAGAGAAGTATTTAGTTAAAACAGGGGAACAGGATCAAGGGGGGTGAAATGTTATTTTACCTTCCACCTTCATCACCAGAGTCAGATGCTCATTTCTTCCAATTGGATGTAACCCTAATTTTATGAAGTAGTATAAAAAGGTCTGGCAAGTTACAAAATGTACTGATTTAATTAGAAAAGCATTTTCCTAATTTGATTTATGCCTGCTTCTGGAATAATCCATGTTCAATGCTTATGTGTTTTGATTACCAATTTTTCTGTACAGTAGGCCATCTGGATTTGAGATTTACTTGAAAAGTAATTGTATAAGCAGTTGTGTCCAGTGTGAACTTAAGCACCTGCTGTGTTCATAACTTGAGAGATTGCATCTGTCTCTATTGATTGTTTTACTGCTTTGCTTTACAGTATTAAGAATGAAACAGTCTCATCATTCTGTTTACATGTATTGTGGGAAATAGTCCCTCCTCCATGCAGTTCTCATTATAGCAGCAAAGGCATCATACTGGCATTCTTTAATGCTAGGAGTATTAGAAACAAAATTCATGTAGCTGTTTGAGGTTATAAGATATGTTTCTGGGCCTTGTGTTTGATGGATGCACCATGTTTGTTAAATTACATTTAATGCCAACTAAACTTAAAGCTTCTTTGGCTGAACAGTTACTGCATCTCATTTAAGATGTCGGTGCAAACATTTAGCATGGTATAAGTGTATTGATCACTGCCAATGAGACTTTTATGTGATGCCATTTTTTTACAGAACCCATACAGTAACCAATGCTTAGAGGTAACCACTTCAAGGGAATAGACACATTTTCCTCATGTCTGAATACTGCAGCAACTTCCTAGTAACTTCCCATTTGGACTTTGAAAAAGTAATCTTGTTAATTATTTTTAAACTACTAGCAGTGAATATAGCAAAACTGAAATTTAAGGCTTGCTATTAATACTTCAGTTAATGCTGACAGTATCCCGAATGAAAAAAATATTGTATTGTGCTTTTCATTCAGACTACTCTTAGTACTTTACAAAATTTGGTTGCATGAGTACTGTTAGATTATTGCAGTGTCAGAAGAGCAACAAGTACAGGTAACACAATGACCTTTGTTGCAGAAGGGTGTGGGTTTTATTCCCACACCACAAAGATCAATTGTTGACACTGCTGTGCAGTATAAGAGGGGTGATTCTCTCCTGAGTGTATCATATTTCTGGTGCGCTATTAAACCAAGGCCCCATTTGCCTGAGTCGGTGGTAACTCAGGTGGATGCAGAAGATCCTACAGCACCTATTGAAAAGAGTAGGAGAAGTTCCCCGATGCCCTTGCCAAATTTCCCCTAGTAGTATAAATACCACCTGTGGCCTCTCCTGAAAAGAGGCTACTATTCTAGTAGGAAGCAGGCGGTTAACAAAGGATAAATGTTGTTGTTGGTCTTGCGACTTTTCCCGGTTAGGGGTCGCCACAGCGGAACTCCGGTCTGCTAATGATTGGCAGTAGATTTACACGAACGCTGAGGTGCCAGCTCGATATTCAACCTTCAATGAAGGCACGCCCGTTTACGCATGTCTTTCGAACGCCCACCCAACCGCGGGGAGGACATGCAGACTCCACACAGAAGGCACTCCCTGCACTCCAGCCAAGAATCGAATGGGAGAACCTCTTGCTGTGAGGTAACAATGCTACCGCTGCACCACCGAGGATACCTAAGAAAGGATAAGTAAATTAACAAGAAGGAAAGGAGATAACTCTATCAGTAAGTTAAGTGATTATTTTACTTAACAAAGGATAAATAAATAAGTAAAATAATCACTTAACTTACTGATAGAGTCATCTCCTTTCCTTCTTGTTCAGCATCTCACAGTTTGCTAATAACTGAGCAGGGGAAGCTGATAACATGTTAGATTTAGCTCCTGACACATCTGAACTATAACTGTATTCATTGGCCAGACTTGAGGTTCAGAAATGCTCCCTTTGCACCTGTTGTTGGCTAATTGGCTCATTATACTACCTTGAATGAACTGCCCACTCACCCAGAACACATTCATCTGTAAGTTGTGCTTTAAGTTATTGAGCTGAGGAATGACCTCACTTTCTCACCATAGCCCCCAACTGCAGAATGGAGCCAGTGACTGCCTCAGCATCCTGTGTGCTTCGGAAGTGATTCGGCTTTCTGTATCAACTAAACAAACTAAACTGACTAATAAACATGGAAGGCACCATCTCCATACATTTTACTTCTATACCATTCCTGAGGATGCATACCATTCTATGATGTCATCCATAAATTTTCTTTATCCAGTTCTCTACAGATTAATCAAAAGAATGCTTGGTAATGTATTTTATTCCTTATACCAAGGAGTGTAGGACCTCTTTTGTTTTTGTTTTCTCATTGTTCTGTTTGTAGATATTGTTTGAAATAGTCCTTCCTCCCTGCAGCTCTCATGATGTTAGCAAAGGCATCAGACATTGTTTAATGCTGAGAGTATTAGAAACAAATTCATATCAATGGTGGACGCCTGGTGAACTGCATCTAAACTGAGCTCCCTACTGCATTTAGTCTTATCTTAGATTTATACTTCTCAGAGCTTCGGGACGTTCATTGGAATAAAGGAATTCTTTTCAGCATCAAAAAGCCAAACTATTCAATACTCTCAGCTGTTAAATAGAGACCAAATTAATTGTATTTCTTATACCTTCTCTTAAAGTTCTACACTTACTGTGATCTATAAGGCCTAACCTTGCTGCTGCACTCTGAAGACCACATGGCCAGGCAGCTAAAATCTTCAAGTGACTACTACAATGGAGATACAGACAACAAAAGCTAAATCTTCGGCAATTTTTTCATCAGAAAAAGAGAATCTTTCAAAAAGGCAAAAAACCAACAAACAACAGATGGAACTTAACAAAAATACCACTAGCACTAGTGAGGATACTGGCTTTCACATGGATGAATTAAAACAGGCCTTGCAACCCATACATGCAGCTATACAAAATTTTTCGGAACAGCTCTCAACCATTGGTAAATCTGTTACTCAGATTGCAGAAAGAGTGGGCACACTTGAACAGAAAACACAGTCAAATGAGATGCAAATCCAAACTCTCACTGAAGATCTCAGTGCCAAATCAACAGCTTTATCAGAATTACAAATGAAAATAACAGATTTAGAGGCAAGAAGTCGGAGAAACAATATTTTAATTAGAGGTATCCCGGAGAGCTATGACAACCAAAACTTAATCACCACTGCAAAACAAATCTTTGAATCATTATTACAACTTGTTGATGAGAAGCCTGAAATTACCATTAAAAGAGCTCACCGAGCACTCCGTAGAAGACAGGACAGTTCAGACCCACGCCAAGTGTATGTTAAACTGCTCAACTATCAAGTAACACAAAAGATACTATATGCAGCCAAAAAACATAAATTTGTTATGTGGAATAACCATAAAATCTCCTTCTCACAAGATTTACCTTCAACCATTAAGGAAAACAGACAAAAACTAGCTCCGTTTTGCGCAGATTTAATTAAAAGAAACATCCGGTTTCAAATGCGCTACCCCAACAATCTGATCTTCTACAGTAACGAAGTGAAATACTCAGTAAACACTCAAAATGAAGCTAAAACAGCCTTTATCAAGGCTTTTAATAAAGTTCCTACTCCCTGAAAATATGTTACGGTCAGCGACTCTTTGACTAAGTCTGTTATAGTTCTATACTTTGCTTTCAATGGTCTGCCGTTTAATCTCCTCTCAAAAAATATAAATATTGTATTCTCACAAGTTTATCTACACTTACGTGCTTTTTTTAAAAATTCCAATGGCCTGTTTAACTGTTAGCGCCGACCTCATGTTGGTAGGTACAGACTTCTCCATAAGATGTTTCCAAGAGGGTCCCAAATAGTTGGAACACCCAGATGCTTCTGTAACATCCCTGGGACTTTTTTGAACGGCGCTTAGAATGCGTGCTTCAGGAAGTACAAGTCAATCTAGGCAATATGCCTAACTGCTTACCTGATATTTCGAACCCTACTTAATTCATGTACAAAATTTGGAATACCCAGGCTGAAGCAGGTAATGTGATCGATTCTAATCTAAGCGCTGTGTACAGCTAATGACTTTCGTTTTGTAAGCTATATGCACTTAGGTGCAAGCGCAAACAAGCGAGCATAGGAGAGAGAGATGGTTACAGGACATAGACTGACTCGACGACATTCTTCATACTTGCGTGGACAATCAGAAAATTAGGAATTCTTCCAGATATAAATGTGAACTACATAAATCACCTGTGCACATTATTTCCATTAAATGTGTGATTTAGTGTCACAAGATTTTGTTTTAATATAGTAACTTTTAAATAACCCTTTTAAAGTGCTGCATGACAAATTTATCAGATAAGTACGTTATTTTCTACAGTCGCTAAATTTTGCATTGATAAAATTTCACCAGGTATGGTTTAGAGAGACACCATGGCAATATTATATCATTGATGTAGGCGACATTGATAGAAGAGATTGCAATTTACAGTGTCCACTTTGTAGCAGTTAGGCAAGCGTAGCTTACAGAAATCAGGTTCCTGACCTTGTCGATAAGGGATCTGTGATCTGTGGTTATTTAGATGGGATGCGGAGTTAACGCTCAGTTTTTTTTTCAATTCTGTATAGATTGTACTGCCTATAACAAAACGCTGGCTCTGTTTTTTAAACCTGTATGCTAGATTTGTAACACACTTGTAGTGTGACATGTGTGGACCTCTAACACTATTTGTGTTAAACAGTAAAGCTATGGTGATGTCAGCCATGTAATATACATTATGTAAGATAACCTCACTTATATCTTGCCATGTTTCAAATTCTATAAACAGAAAGATGTCTTTCTTCTTCACCTGCTAATTTCTCTTGATTAATTCTGTGCAAGCTACTTCCCCCAATAGCTCATTAGCTGTATTAGCTAATTTCTATTCCAATATTTGTTACTGTAGCATGCCTCTTGAAACGGCTGAGGGGCTGATAATAGTGTTGTGTCATAGGGTAACCAATACAATATGTGGTATGTGGTACTTGCCAAGACTTATTGCTGACCTTAAAATAGTCTATGGGATAATTTGTTAAACTCAAGGTATGCAAACTAAATATCCTAGAGTGCACGGCTCTAAGGCTGTTGTAAGTGGCTCTATCTCATGTAACTATTCATATTCACATGTCATGTAGCCTGATAGTAGAACAGAGGGCTCTTAACTGTTTTTTTTTTTTTAACATTTCTTAGTTAAACTGTTGGGGTTTCTCTCTTCCTTATGTATGATGGTGGCGTTATGATATGATGTTAACATAGTTAGCTGTGGCGTGGTGCTAGGTTACCATACATAAATATCTCCTTCTTTCCTTTTCTTCATGGGAAAAGATGTTGATATCCTTTTACTATTTGCTATCGTAAGATAAAAGATATTTGAAGTAAGTAGTGATTTACTAACTTGCATACTGCATCATTTAAATTTTACCTAAACACATAACTTAGTTACTTAAAATTCAAATTAAATGTTGGACTCCCGAGAGCGTACATCTTTGAGTAGGCATGTAGATGCATTTACAATTGTACACTGCTCTATTTTACTACAGAAACATGCCACATGATATTTAAACTGTATTTACATTACATATGATCTTGGAAGCTCAGAGGGTGTATGTGTAAGTATTCTAGGTTTGATGTTCATTTGGAAGACGTATATTTTGTACATATGTATAGGAGTTTTTTGCTTTTTGTTTGTGTGTTTATATTCTTCTTCATACAAGGAGTATGGGTGGTTAGGCACTGGGGTTAGTTTGAAGAAGTTATGGGCTACCTCCTTCTGCAATGTTAACCTCTTCATAAAGACAGTGTTAATGATGTATTGTGCTCTCTTCTTTTCCTTAAGCCCAAAGGCAACTCTCCCTAAACAAACATTATCACGTACAGGTATAATAACAATCCTACATTCTTATAATATCTCAGTATATCCAATTAAAATAAGGAATTCAATAGTTGGCATTTAGACTGCTGGAATGTTAAAGGTCTACAAAATGCCGTGAAAAAAAACTTAATTCTTCATCTTTTTTTTAAATCTCAGGCTAGTATTTTCTTTTTACAGAAACAAATTCATATCTGCAGAAGTTTGTTATCTTGGCCTTTGCTGGAGTCTTTCTAATCTTGGCTGAAGCCAAAGGACATAATTTTGTCTAAAACAGATTTCCAAAGGCAGGGACTTGCCGGAAGAGCTAATGGCTGTGTACCATACTGATGCACAAGACGTTTACATGCTCCTTTGTAATCAGTTCCTTTTTGCAGAAAGGACTGTGAGCTTGACTAAAAGATTTACAGATGTCTGATAACAGTGTTTCAGATGCTCTGCATTGTGCTGCGATTTATAGCATGGCTATTTATACACACTGGTAGACCACATGTGTATAATCGTACTGGAGTACACAGTAGATGCCAGGCAGTCACTGGCCTAAATGCACATGGAAATTATTCAGTGATATGCAAGAATAACTGTAATACAGCATTTGAATATCTGCGGAACATTCATCTTCTCCTTTGGGAAAAATACTTTCTATTTGAACTAGGAATGGTTGGCAGTCAAACAGTCTTGGGTATTACCCTTTGTGTAAGAAAGCCATACAAAGACAGAACGTAGTCTTCGCATTTATCACTGAAAACAAGTGGTAGTTATAACAGAAATGAAATGCTTAAAAAGAAAGTAGGCCTAAAGTCTTTGGCAACTAGAGGAGATTCTGGAAGGTAACTCTCTTGACAGATAGAGGGCAAAAACTAATTCCTGTATCCTTGATATTATTTGAGGAATGTGTTACTGCTGACAAATCCAATAATGTAGTTATTTACATCTCAGTTGGTTATACATGTAGGAGTCATAGGTGGTTTTTGTACATAATGTAACTTGACTGTTAACCTTGATTGTGTGTAATTTATCAGATTTTATAAAGTGATTCTCTTGTACTTTATATTGTTTCTAATATGTAGACATTTGATTTTCTTGGATAGATATCAACATTCCCATTTTTCTCTGCTTGTACTTCCTCTGTCCTAGGTTACAGCTGAAAAGGGTCATTATACCAAGGTAGCCTACCTAGTTAATAGACAAACAAACAAATAGTTTTCACAAGTCTTTAGTAGTCCAGCTGCTTGGTTTTCAGCCATCCTTCATTTTTCATCCTGTTTCATGCAGATAAGTCAAGAGGCTTCTGAAAGAAATATTTGATATTTGCAGATTGGGGCAGATGGCATGCATTCCCCATTTTTAGGCACTTGATACTTTTGACTGTACATTACTATGCCATTCACAGCACCTGGTTGGATTCTACAGCCTGTTTCATAGACTGCTTCTGGTTGCATGCATTTTCCTGAGCAGTAATGATATGCATCTTACTTAGCAGGGTTGGGTCCTATGTAATACATGCGTGGACAACCCTTTCCCAAGGACTGATGGTGTAACATTCAGATGGCAACAACACTTCTGTGCTCCCTTACATTTGTCAAATATGTCCAATCACAAAAGTCATAACTGGTCAGTCCAGGTGGCGTACAGAGAATATGTATTTGCCTTGAGAAAATCGTATCATAATTTCATGGTGATACACGCAACACTACATTACTGCATCCTACCACATTACTTTCTTATGGGGCTCCATGCACTCTGTGCGAGTTTATATGTAATAATCATACCACCATTTTAGTGTGATTCCTGTGAGTTGTACCTTCCCTAGTCAGTATGCAAAATACTGTACTGTCATGGCACCTGGCCACAGGCTGTATAAGGTTGTAAATATTTTATTCAGCATGCAGATACTCCTCCATGACCATACATGTTTCTACTGGTAGGACATTTTACTTGTAACTGGAGAGTCTACTACAAATTCTCATGGTCCAAATGGGACAATGCTTGCAGTATATAAACATTTGTACTGCAGCATAGGACTAAAAATAATAACCTAAAACAAACTAGAATGAAAAGGAACATGGGTGGGGGTAGAGAGAGAATCTGTTGCAAACACAAAGAAATTACAGTGATCTACTCATATGGTGAGTGACTAACGTAGCTGTAGTAAAAAAATATCACTGTCTCTGTAGAGCCTACAAAGCTGTGCATCCAGAACCCAAGTACTGGCTGTGTCAGGCATGCACCAGGAGACTATTGTACAGTCTTGTTAATGAGGAGAGTAAAAAAGGATCAGAATCTTGTAGTTCAGGGTAATAAGTTACATGACCTTAAGAGCCAAAAGAGAAATCCAGAAAAGTACACCATCTTGTTAAAAAATAAGTAATTTCCCCGCCATAAAAAAAAAGATGGATGATCTGTTTTATTTCCAGTTATTGTAGTACTTAAAACAATTTTCCAAGGAAAAACAGCAGTACTAGTTTAAAGTATCTAATGTGCTTAAGGTGCTTCTTTAAAGGCAACAAAAGTAATACTTCTCAGGTAAACATATCAGTGGAGCTATAAGAAAAATAAAGATTTCAAGGGGGACATGATGATGAATATGTACAATGAGCATCATCTTTCGAGTATTCAGGTGTTTGGAAGACAAGTACACCAGGAAAAGAAAAAAAGTTCAGCTATGGCGATGTGCCTGGATTAACATTGTACAAAGTGCACACACGTACACACATATACACCACCACCACTAAAGACCAGTCAGAATTTATGCCAACAGGTGAAAGCACCTTATCTTGAATAGCTTGACAGTGCGTCCTTAGGTATCCCTCCTCCAAAGTCAGCTACCAGAGATGCCTATTTTAATGTATACGTGTACTCAGACTTGTAGCTGTCATTGTCAGTGTGAGCCACTTGTACTAACTCTCTCTTGATTGTTCCTGTTTTATTGTCCTGTAGCCTGTGGCTGACTTGTATGTCATGATCTTGGCAGTGCATGAAGTATTGTAAACCAAACACTTGGTTACTGTGCCTTACTTCAGAGAGTCCAAGATAATGGACAGGTCTGAGTATAGCATCATCTCTTTGCCCACCCTAAACCTTCATTCTGTTAGCGATGTGTTGCATCTTTCACATTATCTAGAACTATCCTTGGCGACCTGGCATCGATCCCTGACAGAAGATAGCAAGTCACTGGAAAAGCTTCTGCATACTGCTTTTTTAAATTTTTCCAAGTCTTTTGGGTTTCTAATATCATGACGGGAATGGACCCCATTCTAAAGTCAGAGTATGATTAAAGTTCATGAAATTATTGTTTCAATCTTTGATGTCAGCCAGTAGTGCTGTTCGCAGCACCCACAATGTGCCCAGTAATGACTCCTCCTGCAGTTCGTATTTAGTTACATGTATTGGTAGCATATCCAAATACGATTGTAAATTCTTTTTTATAAGACCCATTTCTCCTCCTTGGTACTGTCTGGGTATCTTTTCTTCTACATTGCTCTCGTTTCTGCCTGCAGATCCTGATATTTTATGACTTTGTGTTTTTCTGTGTGCAAGACACTGTAGTCACTGGGTGTGGCAATTTCAATGATCAATGTTACTTGTTTCTTCTTTTCTTGGACCACTATATCTGCTTTTCTAGCATCTATCTTTTGGACTGTTGCTAATGGGTGATCCCATGTGATATAAACTTCATCATTTTTTTTATGCTTTGTGGCTCATGTTTCCAGTGTTTTTCAGCCACTTCAAGTACCATAATGTTTGCACAATCCCCAGTGCAACAGTCTCGCCACATTATTATGCCTTTCAGTATACAGTCTTTCTGCCATTAGTTTGTCACAACCTGCAACAAGGTGAGTGACTGTTTCCAATTCGGTTTTACAAAACCTTCGCCACTCCTTAACCATTCCTACGTTAGTTTCTGATCAACATGAGGTTCTTACAGAAGTTTTCTGTACTTGCAACTATATTTAAGTTTTTTTCCACATTTCTTGCCTTCTCATCTGGTCCTTCACCTTATATTCTTTATTTTGTTTTTTTGGCACATTCAGTTGCTTCCTGGCTTTTATCTACTTCTGGTTTGATTTCCATTCCTGCTTAACGTCTATATGCTTCTGCTAAATTAAGCAGATAAGTCATCCTAGATTTATTCTCCTCATGTTTCAAAACTTTCACTACATTTGGATCTTGTGAGGTCAGTAGATATGTGTGGGGTCCCATAATTGCAGATCTATACATGTAATCATTTTCAAGGAGGCCCATCCCTCCTTCGGAACGGGGAATATATAATCTTGGTATACAATGATTTTTATAAATCATTTGGTTAACATGAAGCATCCTTCTTGTTTTAATATCTAATCTATCCAACACTTTTTGGGGCCAGTCAATCACTCCAAAACTGTAAGTTAGACAGGAAGAGCAAATTGATTTATAGCTTGGATCTTGTTCCTAGATGTCAGTGCTGTTCTTGGGATGCCTGCAAGAAAGGGCTAATGCCCATTCAGCTGTTGATATAGTAGCAGCTAATGCCACACAATGGTGGCCTCTGGCATCTTTTTGCAAAGGTTGGATAGCCCATTTCAAATTCTTGTTTTCATGTTGTACTTTGGCTTTGCTGAATATATCCTTACATTGGGAGTTATTCTGTAGTGACATATGTTAAGAAATCAGAAACCATTTCTAGAAGCAGGGCAGTGGCCTTTTTCTAATAATGAACATATATATGAATCCCCTCCTTTTACATCTTTGGCCTTCCATTGAAGAAAGCCATTAAATCATATGTGATCAGCTGTGTGCTAGAGCCCACTTTCTGCTCTGAGTCCCTCTTGCTCTGTTCCCCTAACAGAACTTTAGCCTGGCAACAGTTATGACTCTTACTCAAAGCTGTTAAGGTAGAAGACTGGTTCTCTTAGGATGCATCAGCCTTGAGAATCAGTTCTCAGGACAGCGTTTCTGGATGTCATAGAAAATGTCCTTATCCTGCTGTTGATCGCATTGTAGTGTAATGTCAATTCTTGTTGATAAAAAAGTTTAGTGAAGTTTGTTCCAGATTGAAAACAGGATGCAAGATTTTTAATAACAACGCTTCCTGATTTATAAGACTTTGAGAGGATTGTGACCATTTCAGGACTTAGTAATCCCAACCTTCACATGTATTGGTTTAAGGCCCAATTCCCTGATTCTTGATGGTTTCTGGAAGGTATTGGTAGTCGCATGGATTCAGACGTCCATCTGATGTTTCAGCTGTTCTCCCTAGACAAACAATACTTTCAGAACAAAGTGATGACACTTGCCTTTCCTGTATCCTTTGATTATTCTCCAGGTTACTTCCTTTGATTACTGAGGCCTTTTAAAAGAGGATCCTCCATGATTTACAAAGCTGGTTGTTCATGGTTATCTTCTTATAACTGTTGAGCTCTACCACTTACCTTGCTTCTCTCATGACTTCAGTTGTTGGGAATTAATATTAACAAAGAGAAGTTCTGTGTCAGCCTGTTGTAGTGTAGTGCCTTCATAGGATTACTGTTATTCACCCAGTGCAAAATCTTTTTTTCCTATAGAAAGAGCTCAGAAAACCATGAAAAGAGATGCCTAGATCCTAGGATAAAGGCTGTTTCAGCAGATCTACTTTGAAATCCTGATGCCCATATGGTCAACGGTCATATACCTGAGAAGAAAATAGTGAAACTTGAAAAGCCTGAACGTCGACTCTTTCCCAGGGTAAGTAAACACTTGCCCAGACGTAAACAAAACTCGCGCCAAAGTAAGTAAAACCCACCTAGGTGGACAACCCCCCCCCTAATTATATATAACAAGTCTGGGATCACACTACAGTGGAGAAAAGGATATGTTGGCTAAGTGTTTACTTAGCCTGGGAAAAAGTAAACATTCAGGTTTTTCAAGTTTTGCAGTTTTCATCTCTGGTATATGACCGTTGATCATGTGGGCGTCGTGATTTCAAAGTAGATCCATTTCAGCACCAGTCCATTTTGTGTCTAATGACAGTGACAAATTTTACCATTTGTTTTGTTTGCTTGTGTATGTTGGTCTTGGATTAGGCAGAACACAGTAGCTACAATATCCATCATTCTCTGGAGGAAAAATTTCTTGTTTTGGACACTGCTTTTATTCCTTGCTGTGGTGGGTGTCACCTTTGTTTTTCCATTATTTTCTGAAAGTAATCGCTTACTTTAGGTGCATTGCTAAAAGGTTTGAGCTTGTCTGGAATCAGTACTTGTTCAAGTGCTGTGTAGATCCATGGAGATGTTCCTCCACATCACCATTTTAGATGAGAGCGTGGTGCTTTTAATAGTGCAAGCTTCTGGAGTCCTTGGTGAAGTTATAAGCACTGCAAATGATTATGTTAGATAATCAAATAGTGGTTTGGGATGTCAACAAGCCTGGTAGGACAAGCTGCTACAGAAAAGAGATTTAAGTCTCGATGTGGAGCACTCAGTGTGAGACTTTTTTTGACACAGCCTGCATCAGAGAGGGGTTGAATGTCCCAAAAGACACACTGAGCTGCAGCTCTGTTCTGCAGTTAAAGCTTGTGTTGACTGTCTGATTCCAGAGACTATGCAGCTAGAGAGTTGTTGGATTGTGTTTGCACTGGTAAGCATACATTTTGCAGACCTGCTAGGTCAGATGCCACTGTAAAAGCGTTTTTGAATGAAATCAGTCATATATTTCAAATCACCGCAAACGCTAGGATTGAGTTGGTTCTCTGAGATATGAGAGTTGATTATATGTACTATGTACTGAATATTGTAAAAGAAATGGAGGAGGTAAATTGACCAGTTGTGACTCTACTAGTTTTCGTTCCACAGTAATACTTTGAAAAATGATATCATAGGATGCTTTTGCATTTGAAAAGGGAAAAAAGGAGCACAATAACACCTCACCATGGATTTTGCATTTGGAGGCATTAAGGTAGAGAGTGGTGTTAGTTAAAAGCTCTGTCTCATTTGGTTGTCTGCGGCAGTTTGTGTTCATTGGAAGTAGTGCTGTGGCCATCTGGAAAATGCAGGTTGATTTGTCTCTGTTACACCGATTATGTTGTTTATTTTATGCCTTTACCCTCTGGAATTGGTTGGATAGTTTGTAAGCGATAGCTACTGAAGGTGTTAATTTAAGAAGAAAGTCACCTGAGGTATAACAATTTGGAGGTGGGGGGGGGGGTAAGTCTTCTGACATGTTCGGCAAGCATACCTGTTCTGAGCTGTCCATGAATGTGCCTCCTATTTTTGCACAACCCTCCTGAAAGTTTTAATTTTTCTTATAAATACCTCAGGATCTGTCATCTGCATTTTTTTTCAGAAATTATATAGTGATACAAAATTTGATACACTATTAACTTTGAGTGAATTATAGTACAACTTTCAGTGAATTATAATATGCAGTAAATTGTCCCTGATTTTGGACCAGTTGTACCACAAAACATTTGTCTCTGTCCTTGATTCTTTATTAGAGATGTTAAAAGCAACTATCTGCAGCTGTTCTGGAGTATTATTGGGCCTGTAGCATTGGGGGTGGGAAGATGCTGTTTTGAAATGTATAGGTTTGCCTCTGAACCACCCGCGATTATAGTTAATGTCAGACATTGATGATATACATCTGTTGACTTACTAAGTGAATTAAAATAATGTGTTAATGCATCATTGTCCTCCATTACATTTCACTGTAGCTTAGATTTCTCAGCAAAGAAGTTGTGATCTATGAGACAGTAATCTGCAGAGGTTTTGTTGTGATTTGTTACTATGGCTGCAACATTGGGGTCTCTTCTGAGATGTGTCTGCATACTTTTGCTTTTGAAGTGTCACTGACTTTGCTTCACATTTTTGCCGTTTCGTAAAAGTTTTGATTCTTCTGGTAAATCACTATAGAGTTGATAGTCAATGTCAGACATTGAAGTGTCATGCTTTCGGTTCATACAGTGCATGCTGATACAAAGTGTGTAGTGTCATTTCTTCATAAATGTATACTGATGCAAAATGTGTTGTTCTTATTAACTTTTTAAGTGGATTAGAATAATATGTATTTTTTGTAGAAGAATTTAACACAAATGTTGAGTGTGCATTTTTGCCTAATACATACTTTGCAACAAAATGCTTTTGGATGAAAGACCACTTCAGCCATGCAATCTGAAAATGGCACATTTTGAAGCAGTGAAAAAACAGGGTGTCCCACATTTTGTTTTTTGTCTCATATTATTATGGGCAGTGTTCAACATTGGCCTCTCAAGAGGTTGAGATCTATGGGAAGGCAGGAATTGACCAATTTATGTAATGTTACAATGTTTGACAATTGTTAAAAAGAGGTGAAACATTATACATTACAAATGTAATGCATGCAAATGAAAAATGTTAATGTTTTTTTTTTATTAATGTGTGTGCAGCTGTCTTAAGTGATAACTGAATCGAAGTATTTAAAAAGAACTCACTTTAGACTAATATATAACAGCTACTGCCTTATCCTTATGAGTACACTCTCTCTAAAGTCCTATCCATACCCAATACAAAACTTCACATTTCAAAGACTCTCATTCAGCCTTGCTGTAGGAGAAAAATATTCTAAGTTACAGACTATACTGACTTTAAGAAAAAAAATTCTGAAACTCATTAATGAAACATTCAGGTACAACTGTTTCAGCAACACCGGCGAGTTCCTTTTCTGACCTACCTTTTCCCCTCTCTCTCTCTCTCCGCTCAAGGAAAATAATTTTTTTTTAATTAACAGTATGGTGAAAACCTGAAAGAAACTAAATTCTGCATATTTGTAAATATGTAAATTGTAGATGTTAGGTTCACCGTTGTCAATTGGTAAGACAACAGTACTAGGTTAGACAAATACCAAAACTATTTTTAAGGTTTATTTCCACAGATGTACAAGTTTAATTGTACTTGCTTTGGTGACAAATACAACTGTTCATACTTTATGCTTTAACATTAATGTGTTGTACTACTAGTAACTGCAAATATGTTTTATATCTCTGTAAACTAGATTCTGTGCTGTTTGATATATTGAT
The DNA here is from genome assembly GCF_019279795.1 of Protopterus annectens. NCBI lineage: Eukaryota > Metazoa > Chordata > Ceratodontiformes > Protopteridae > Protopterus > Protopterus annectens. The sequence goes on from NC_056735.1 coordinate 776,728,550, forward strand.
ATTTTTTGCAGGTGTTGTGTTTGGGACATTGCTGAAAAGGATCCAAGGATCAGCACACCCATTCATTTATCAAATAAATACATAAAAAGTATATTGAAGTGGAAGAGATTCTCCAGATATTCCACCTCATTTGTGTAGCTTGCTAGGTAATCCTGGCTTATCTTGCATACTTTGTTGACATGGGTCATAGTTATTCCATGATCATGGCACATGTATAAGGCATTATTGTGCAATACACCCTTGTAGAAGGCAGAACTGCTGCTGTTCATTGTATAGTCCACTGTTTCAATATTATCTCCTGGGCATTTCTGCTGCAAAAGTCTTTGTGGCTAGCCCGACTTCCAGAGCTTAGCAACTTTCTGTAGTGCGTATCAGAATGTCAGTGATGTAGAAAGGATGAATGTCTACACCACATTACTTCTCAACTGTCCAGATGTTCGTTTTACTGACAAACTACAGAGAATTGAAGTCGCTAAATATTGACATATGTTTGAGTTTCAGACTTCATATCCATTAGAAAATACAAGCTAACACAAAACCTGTTATTCTAACAACATTCTAAGTTTATAGGTTCATAGGTAGGTACCAGGCTATCTGCCCGAAGGCATTTATAAGCCTAGCCAGAATGTGTAGGCTTTCGCCGCCCCCTTAGATTAGTTCCCTGTGCCTCTGTCCAGCAGAGCCACTGAAGTGATCCCTGGGGTAAACTTTCTGTTTCCCATCCACTCGTCAAGGTTTCTCTTGAAGAGTGCCAGAGAGGAGCACTGCCTAATGTAGATTGGAATTTTGTTCCAAAGCATGGGAAGTCTCTGGGACAGGAATCTATACCTCCAGCACGTCCTGTTTATTGTTGTGGTGAGGTTTAGATCCCTAGAGCATGTTGCTCGAGGGGATAAGGTTTTCTTTAGGTGGAGCATGTCCATCAATTCTGGGTTGGACATGGCCTTGTATGTTAGGCAGAGATCGCCTCTGAGCAGGCAGTATGCAACCGAGTACAGCTGGAGTTTCTTCATTCGAGCTGCATAGCGCATCTGTTTGAGGCCAGTGATCCTCTTGGTGAGGTACTTCTGCGGTCTTTCCAGCTGGTGCAGGTGTCTTGTAAGGTACATCCCAAATGGAGTGTTGTACTCTATGATGGGTCTGATGAGTGATGAGTAGAGGGGCACAATAACCTCTTTTGATCTGGATGCAAACCCTTTTGTGATTAGGTGGGCTACATAGAAGGATTTTCTAACCATTTTGGCAATGTGATTATCAAAGGAGAGATTACTATCTACTTGGGTCCCCAGATCCCTCATTAGGTTTTTCATATTTAGGGGACAACCACCTATGTGGTAGTTTGTGGGTACTTTATTTCCAAAGGGAATAACTATGCCCTTTTTGGCATTTAGCTTAAGGCCATGATTTTTACACCAGGTATCTGTCTCAGTGAGACCCTTTTGGAGGATGGTCAGCCATAGTCCTCCTGTGCTTGTCTGTACCTCTGAGAAGTATATGCTAAACAGGAGGGATCCTAGGACTGAGCCCTGGGGAATGCCACTTGTAACCGGTTTAGAGTCAGATGTAGCTCCCACAACTCCCGCCTTGTGGGTTCTGTCTGTGAGCCAATTGGCAACCCATCTTGTGACATAGGGGTTTATGTTCAGGCTGGTGAGCTTGTCTATAATACCAGAATGGGGAATGGTGTTGAAGGCCTTTGCGAGATCTAGGTAGGCTGTGTGTACTGTCTTTCCCTCGTCTATATCCTTGGTAACTGTCTCAAGGAAGTCCACCAGGTTTAGGAGGCATGATCTGCCCTTAACAAAGCCGAACTGGGTAGGGTCCAGTGTTTAGAGGTTCCCAATGTCTCTGTTAAGGAGTTCCATGATGATGCACTCCATAGCCTTGCAGACCAAGCTAGTCAGGCTTATATGGTGATAGTTCCTGGGGTCTGTTGTGGCTCCACCTTTGTGGAGCGGAATAACCATTGCTGTACACCACTCTATGGCTACGTAGCCTGTGGAGAGGCTGAGTTTGAACAGTGTGTTTAGGTGAGGGGTTAGTTCGTCTTTGAGCTCGTGTAGGACGCAGCCTGGGACACCGTCTGGTCCCACTGATGCTGTGTTTTTAGCTTTGGAGAGGGCTATTTTAACCTGAGTGTCTGTGATTTCAGGGGCTCTACATTCTTTGAGTATGGTTATGGGCCCTTTTGGGGGTGAGACGGGTTGAAGTTTGCACTGAACCTGTCTGCCAGGATGTTGGCAATACCGGTTGGTTCAGTGTATTTTGTGCCATTCTGCACTAACTACAAGCATATCTGAGCATTACCACTTAGATTCTTGACATAGCTAAAGAATGCCTTGTGGTTATCTTTGGAGTATTTGGCAAGTTTTCTTTCAAAGCTCACCTGGAACGATTTTATGAGGGATCGTAGTTTCTTGCTGATATTGATCAGGGATATCTTCCCTTCTTGGGATTTTACTCTTTTCTGTCCTAGTTTCCTCCTTCTGTTGTATAGCTTGTTTATGGCTGGGGTCCACCAGACTGGTTTCCTTTTCTTAGAGGAGTGAATCTTGGTTTTGCTTGGGATAGCACGATCCATGCATTCCTGTAGGTGCCCGTAGAATGCATTAGTAAAGGATTTTGCAGCTTGGACAGCGTTATCTTTAGCATGGGGCTTTGAAACTTTCCACCTCCGCCTTAAGTAATGCGAAGTTTGCTTTTGAAAAGTTTTTCACGGTGGTTTCCTTGTCCGGGGGTTGGGGGTGGAATGTGGATATCCAAAGAGATTTGTTTATGGTCAGATCTAACTAGCGAGGGGTTGACCACTGGTCGCCCATGTTGGTGATGACCAAGTCCAATATGTTGTCACCTCTGGTGGGAGTGTTGACCAGTTGTTCCAGGGCGTTTGAGTTTATAAATTCTACGACATGTTGGACAAGGAGTTAGTACTGAAGTAGTTCTCCCAGTTAATGTTTGGGTAGTTGAAATCACCCAGTATTAGGGTGTTTGGTAGGACCTTTAAGCTACCCATTGTTTCCAGAAATGCGGAATGGGGGTCCTGGGACATGGTGGGTGATCTGTAGCAAGCTACAATTTGAATTGCAGTTTTGCCCGTTGTTAGTTGCACATGGATAATCTCTGAAGCATCGTGCTGTGAGGTGTGGGTATCCGTGATGAATATGGATACTCCCCTGCCTTTTGTATTTCGGTCCAGGTTCTGTGGCCGAAATGTATGGTGTGAGTTGTAGCCTGGTAGTGTTGGGGTGCTCTCTGGAGCCTTAAACCAGGTTTCTGTTACTGCACATGTATCGATTTTCTCCATACTGAGGAGTGGCTCGAGTGCATGCATTTTGAGGTTTAGACTTCTGGCATTGAGTAGTATTACGCTCAGATTTTTGTTACTTGTGCTATTTACGGCGGTGGGTTTGTCTTTTGAGCCTTGCCTAAAAAAGGCATTATGGGGGTATTCGAAAGCCTAAGGGTGACAGGTTTAAGCCGGCTCTAGCAAAGCAGTGTGGCTTGTCGAGCATGTCATCTCAGGCAGACAGACACTGGATCCCCTTTGAATGACACCAGAAACTTAGCCAATTGTTGAAATTGATAGTTTTTGCTTTATACCGTGGTATCATTCTTGGTGAGAGCAGGATGCTACTCAGGGTCAGGGTCATATCGGCCTGGGCAACGTAATCAGAGAGCTCTTCCATGTTTCTTTTTATGTAGTCCAGGGAGGTACGGCTCAGGTCATTCACACCAACATGGACAATGACAGAGTTGTATTTCTACTCGTTCTGTAGTGACCTGAGTGCTTGTGTTATGTGGCAGATCCTGGCACCTGACAGGCAGCTAACAGTAACCTTCTTATTCAGCCTAGTGAGTGGGACGTCAGTGTGCCTGACTATAGAGTCACCTATTACTAGTATGTTGGGTACGTTATTTTGCATTGAGGGCTGTGATTGCATGGGACACTGGTTTTGTGAAGTATGTGTTTCATGGTTTGTGTTGGGGGGTGGAGGTTGCTTGGATGTCTGCTTTGGAGGTCTCTGGTGGTTTTGCAGATTTTTATTTAGAGCCTCTGAGTATGTTTTCATGTATTTACGTGTGTTTTTTGCCGGTGCTGGTTTAATGGGTCTATGTGAGACTGGTGGTGTGATGTCAGTATTTCCCTTCTCCTCTTGACTGCGTGATCCAGTCTTGGGTTGAGAGAGCTTAGCCTCCAGTTTGGCTGTATAATTGCATCTCTCGCATATATTAGTGTTTGGTGGTAGGAGGAGCGGGTTGTCTGTGTACATGAGGCAGTTGTAACATTGCCTCAAAATGCCCAGATTCACCAGTTGGACTGGAGAGTACACCTGAAACTGCCCTTTGGACATGCCTGGATAGTTACAGTAAACTGTTTTACTGAATGGAGAGAGAAATATTTTATAATAAAAATTTAGAAATATTTTATAATAAAAATTTTATTATAATAATTATAAGAGAAATATTTAAAATCTGTCTCTGTTTGTCGCTCTTTGTCCCCCATTATTTAAAACTTTGTTCAGATTTGTTGTGTTAGGAAGTTGAGAGGTATGCACACCATCTTCAGGTCTCATTTGTACTAGCAGTGAAGTTTTGTATGATCTCAAGCCAGAGCACTTACTCTCTTGGGGAAAGTAATCCTCAGGAAAACACACTGACCACAAGACCCTCAAGCCACCTTTTCAGGTTCTAATCTAACTTGAGAGGAAAGGTACCTTATCAGTGTAATTGAGAGAGAAAACACTTTTCAGCACATTGTGCTTGCTTAGTGTTCGTAGGCTAAAATACAAAATGCATGGGAGAAATGCTTTGTTGTAGAGCAGAGCATGATCTAATGACATGCACTGGCAGGGAGTGACCCAATGAGAGGAGTTAGGGAGGTTTCAGGATTGTATTACACTCATGTATCAAAAGAGGAAAACCCATTAATTACCCAGTGCAGTAGTCTTCCTTGCAGGTTAGTTAATATGGTAAGTACATATCTGTTATGACTTTATAATCTTTCCAGGTAGTCTATCAAATATGAAAAATTACTTATAGCAGTGTATGATGGAAAGCAAATTAATTAATTAGAACTGTACTTGTAGGGTTGCCACCTTTTCAGATACCCAAAGTGGGACATTTACGGTACAAACGTCAGATTTTGCAGGGCAAAACTTACCCACGGCCAGTACAAAGAACAGAACTTCACTTTTTTGCCTAAATAAAAGGTTATTCTTGTAGCATTTTAGATCCTTATTCTGTTTCTTATAACATTTAGGTATTTCAGATACAGAATAACTGTCTTATGCAACTATTACATAAAATATAGGAAATAATTTTGTTCTAAAATCTCAGGACATTTGCCATTTTTTCAATTTTTTTGCAGGACACAACTGCCCAAAGTGGGACAGCTGGTAACCCTATGTACTTGTAATTGGAATGCATTCAGTCTGTGCAAGGTTATTTTTAAGATTTTATAGTTCTTTATTTAGAAATATCAAAATCATTTCTGATGTGATATGCTAAAATATAAGATGATTTAACTACTTGTCATTCCCCAGTGTAGAAATGATGTATGTTATGTCATTCTTATGGTGTACTGCATACTGGCATCAACTTTTAGAGTGCAGAACCTGTTTTCAGGGTTACTAGTTGCACAGAGAAGTAATTTTTTCCTTTTGTCTTTTGCAGAAAACAATTGAAGTTGGACCCAAAAAACATGTCCAGGTATCCAAAGTGAAAGAAGCAAAAAAAGCACTGAAAAAGAAATTTAAGCTAAATACAAAAATCACTTTTACTGAAGAGGGAGAGGTAATATTTTTGTTACCCTTTGTGATGTATAGTGGCTAATTGTTTGTGATTTATGACTGTATCATGGCTCTCTCTTCATAATTTCAACTTAATGACTTGTGATTCATTGCATTTTGATCAGTAGTGTTTACAGCCAGTAACATTATTTCGAAAAATAATATAATTTTTACCATGTAATGGGATGGAACTGTGAATGTGATCCAGATGAATTTGGTAGCAGCATGAATAATGAGGACCCAGCGAGGGAAGGAAGGGTATGAATAGTGGTGCATCTCCCAAGTCAGAATCTGTTTTGGAGACAGTTAAACTCACTGTAGCTGTCTGCTTTAGGTAGTGGTGGGATGTATCTAAGTGGCTACATCAGTCAAGGAAATAGTTGATTGTCTCTTACTGTGTCCATTCCCTGAACCCTTACATGGCACACAAGTGAGAGTTTAGAGCCACATAAAGAAAAATCCCCTGATACCTGCCAGCATCAACTCTTTTCCTGAATGTGCAAGTGAAGATAAGAAGCATAAGAGAAGCAGAAAAATTGTATTTCCTTAAAAAAAAAAAAAAAAAAAAATTATATATATATATTTAAGTTAGGTGGCTAGCAACCATAGGAGAACCAGAAATCTATATTTGCTTTTTAATATGTATATCAGCTAGGACATTTTGAAGGCCACTTAGGTTTTTTCCAGTGAACTACTACACATTTATTATGTCAGTATTGTACATTTTATTTTTTTTGAGTTATGTCTATACTAGGTTGACTTTTGCACTTTCCTAGTTCAGTCTGTAGCTCATCTGTTTTATCGTAATTATTTGTTATTTGCTTGTCTTTGTTGACCAGGAAAGTCTGACTGGGCAAAGCCCAATTTCAGTGGAGGCCTAGGGAGAAAATCTCTAACTGATGCATTTAAGAGACTCATGACAAAACAATTTTTTCCAAAGATACATTACATAGATAGATCTTAAGACGTCAAGGTAGAAAGAAGTAATCTTCAACTTTAGTTCTTGGAGTTTTGTGTGCCTTCTGCCAGCACATGTCATGGAATTATGCCTCAGTCTAGGAGTATGTGCCAAGCCCCTTTTTCTGCCAGTTGCCATGTGTTGTATGCATAATACAGATTTTAATGCTGTTATTAATCATGACCATGATATCAAGTAAATATAAATGTAAGTCAGTGGAGTGTATTGTGGTCATCAAATTGTAAACAGAGCCCCACAATGACATCCCCTCTACTGCTTGGGGGAAAAGGACATCATAATGGACTGAAAGAAAGCTATAGTTTCACTCCAAACACCAAAGAACAAAGGAGGGAGAAGCTCAGGCATGCTTTACATGTCACAAGATGGTGGAGACTATGTGTGCCCAGAACAAGGATTGTAGAGGGGGTCCCTCACATAATCCCAGTCCAGTGTTGGAACACTGTGTATTATGGGAAAGCAATGCACAGAGAATGCAGGCTGTGTTCACATCATCCTCAAGGTAAGTTTTAACCTCATTTACCCCATGTCTCCAGCTCCCCTCAGGTAGCTAGGTGTTCAGCTTACAAATTTCCACCACTTAAGCAAACAGTAGAAATTTGCAAGTGCTGTGCGTCCAGCATCCATCTTGAGAAGGTATCTTTTTGTGATTCCCAGCTTCTGGTCAAATGGTTGGAGCTTACTTTGACCAACCTTCACTTAAGGAGTTGTTGCTTGAGTTCCATAGTGGCTGGACTAAGGACAAAGGACTCTTTTACCCTTCCCCACCTTACCCTTTTTAGATCCCTGCTGTCTGTGTCTTTTGGAGAAGCTTTTTACAAGTGCAGGTGCTTTAATGCCTGACCATCAATTTTTTTGCCTAGATTCAGTCTTTGGTCAGCCAGGGACATAATCAACTGAAAACTAGAGTTGAGGCTCTTTCTCTAAGATCCTAGAACACTAAAAAGAACTAGAGGCCGTATATCTGACATGGATATGGACAGAGACCTCCACTCCTTATAACTCCCTTCTAGATTACCTTTTTTTTTTTTTTTTTTTTTGGAGAAGTCTTCAGCATGAGAAAGTGCTGCCTCGGACTAGTTTATTAGTGCATGTGTGCTCTGAGATGAAGATGGAGGAGTTTGGGTTACACCAATAGCTCTGAGGAATTGAGGATGCTCCCTTACCAAGATGGTTGCACACTGATCACCAGGTCAGGTAGAGCTACCTTAGTATTAAAACTATGAAATTGTTTAAAAAGCCAGTAAAGCTTATTGGTTTATTTAAAGCTGATGTACTGCTAGTAATTGCACTACCTGGATTCCAGCGAAGAAGGAATTTGGATAAAATAAAAGAAAATCAACCAGAAAAGAAGATCTGATAGTTCTAGTTGGGAAGAATCTTGCATCTTTTCAGACAAAATGAATACAAGATTCTGCTTTAATCGCCGCATGCTGATCAGTAGGGTGTGTTGAGATCTCCCAGTGTGAAAAGGCACTATGAAACCAAGAGGTTAGGTAAAAATTTATTACTAGACATTAATTACAGTGCCTGAATGCAAGCAAATAAAAAATTTGGAGAACCTGAGAGAGAATCAAACAGAGAAGAATAATAAAAACTCTGGCTAGGAGTAATCTCGCAGCTGTTCAGCAAAAAGCATTTTCTTTTAACTTTGGTGTAGGAGATAACTTCCAGTAATATTTTGGAAAGATAAATTAAATGCAGTCGGAGATGTTGATATATTCTGTCATAGTTTCATTTATTTGAATATCAAACAAAATGCTGGAAAGTAGAAAAAAAGGGGATGGAGGTTCTGAAAATTTAATTGTATTTTGGTTTGATTGTTTTCTTTGAAGAAGGAAGTCTTGAAAAATGTGCCATAAGTTCAGATGTAGATGTGAAGAAGCAGCTACATAAGAGATCAACCTGCCAGACAGCGTATTCATGTAAGCCAAAAGCTGGAAAAGAACTGTCCTGTATAATAGGTGGGAGTAATAGCTTTTTATCATAATGGCAACTCTTTCTGTCTTATCATAGAATGTTACTAGGCTTACAGGTATAGGGAGTATAGAGAAAAAATAAAGGGTGTTGAGTTATATTAAGAAATGCAGGGTACACACAGCAATATCACAAGAGACCTATTTGAATACAAATAAGCATGTGAATTTGCCAAAGAAAGGATTTCAGGATGGACATTCAGCAGAATATCAGGGACAAAGCAAGAGGTGATAATTCCAGTAGTGATTAAAGAGGGAAAAACACAATTATCGTAGATTTGTGATAATAAGGGTCTCTTGGCAGGGGAGGAGCATTATGCTGGCATGCATTTATTTTCCATCAAATGTTGCTATTATGGAGCTTAATAACATTTTGGGAAAATACAACATTATAATGCCTTATTTAGACTATCTACTGCACAGGAGGTAGCTAAAGCTGGAGGAGTCTCAGTGTATACTAAAACCAACCTCACACCCCGACTAGGTAAAGTGTATGACCCACTGAAAGTCATACATGTGCAATTCACCATAAATAGGGTCTCTCTCATACCATATAATTGCAGCCTATAGATGCCCCTCCATACCATATCCCAGGAAGCCCATACTGCCTATCTCAGTGTACTGGAAACCGTCACCATTCAGCCCAGTAGACTATTCATGTGGAATCTCAACTACCCCTGTATAGACTGGGAATCCTACACCACTTCTAATGCATAAGCCCAACGATTCTTAAACTTTGTTAATGTCAACATCCTGGAACAGTTGGATGTCCTTCAAGAATGCAACTGCAGTCCTGACATATGGGTTGTCCTGCCTCAGGCAGCCCCTCAGTCGGCCGGATTCCAAAGTCTGGGTCCGGCGTCGGCTGATGTCGCCTCCTCCCCGACGTCAGAGCGGCTAGAGTATAAAGGCATCCGCCGACGCCATCTTCTTCAGTCTTTCTTGCCACGCAGTACCCAAAGCAGAAGCAGTTCGCAAGTGTCGGTTGGTCAGCTCCTGTGTTTCAGTTACCGAAGTCATCTAAAAGCTAAGTACCCCGTTGGGGAACATTTTTTCTTGCCTCAGCCGATGTCAGAAAAAATTGAAAAAGTTAATAACTGTTTGTCTTGTGGTAAACAAATACCTCGTAAGGACTTCCATTCTTACTGCCTCCCCTGCCTGGGCCCAGACCATGACGTCTCGGCCTGTGCTGCCTGTGCTTGCTTTAATAAGCGCACTCTCAGGTGCCGGGCAGAATTTGCCGAAGACTTTTTTGGCGAATCTTTCACATATATCATGCCGTCGGAACTACCGACAACACAAACTACCAAAAAACACAAGGACCGGGACCGACATCCTCGGCCCGCGTCCTCCACCGATACCACTCCTAAGCCCTCCGCGAGTGCATCGGTCCCTTTGGAAGCGGTAATTCTACCGCCCCAGACCGACGACATCGCGTTAACGTGTTCTTCGGTCCCGGAGACCACAACGGTGCCGGTTGTTGATTTCCCACCAGAAACCGAAGCTCTAGATTTACCCGACACCATTCCTGTGGACAAGGTTACCCCTGCACGTGGGGCAGCTAGGCCTCCAGTATCCATGTCCATCAAGGCCTTTGCACGTGCCAAGGCTGCCAGCCAGGCCAAGGCCCATCCTAAACCTGCTGTTCAGGGCCCCTCTTCTGATAGACAGATCATGACTCTTGCTGCAGATCTAATCTTTCTTATCAGGGGGTCTCAGCTGCACCCAGACAGAGGTTCTCAGCCGCCTGCAGATAAAAGGCCTAGAACTGAGCAGACAGACACCCTCTCTTCAGATGAAGCCTCTGGGGATTCAGAGCACTCAGATACTCAGGAAGAATCCTTCCAGGCCTATGAGGACTCGGATGCTGAGGATTCAATTCCCTCTGCCTCTCCTCCAGAGGATATTTCTTTTGGTGAAGTACTCCACTCCATGAGAGAACATTTTCAGTGGCAGGGTCAGGAATTTTCTGACTCCAGGAAAAGGCTACGTACCTTCCTTAAGCTACTCCAGCACAGGCCTTTGGCTATCCCTCCAGTGCTGGATGTCCTTGATGATGTATATTCAGACTCCAGTGCTTCACCTGATTCTCTCCCTCCTGCTCCTGTCAAGCCTGACAGATATTACAGGGTCCCTGAAACCCATAAGCATGTTTTTAAGGCCCACTCTGTGGATCTAGAAACTATTTCACAGGGCCCCAAGGCAGTGGCTACTTCCTTGGCCAAAAACCCTCTGCCCACTGACAGGGAAGCTAGGTCCCTGGAGAGATGGGGCAAAAAAGTTTATACCTCTTCCACCCTTGCCATGAGGTCACTCAACTGCCTTTTTCATATGTTTCAGTACCAGGATTACTTAATGGATGATTTGCAGAAACAGTTAGCCTCTCCTGAGCCTATAGATAGAAAGGCATTGCAGGATCTGGTTCATAACATTCAGCAGGTTAGCAATAATTTTCTTCAGTGTGGTTATGATGCATTGGAAGCTTCATGTAGGGCAGCCATGACAGGGGCCGTCATTCGTAGACATGCTTGGTTGAAAGAACAACCTCTGCCAGACCATGTTAAAGTTAAGCTCCTTGATGCACCTCTGGAAAAACAGAAGCTTTTTGGTGCTAATGCACAGGATGTGTTGAAGTCTATTGAGGAAAAGGCTAAATCAGTACAGACTGTCAAAGATTTCCTCCAGGTTCAGCCCCCCAGATTCAGCAGGAATTGGCCTTCAAAGAATTGGTCCTTTCCGGACTCAGAATAGTTACAAAGGGAAAAAAACAGGCGTGCTCGAGGTAGAGGGCAATACCGAGGCTCCTACAGGGGCCGCCAGTGGCAACCACCAAATCAAAGAAGTGGCGCAGGGAGTTCACCTGCACCACAGGGACAATCACAATGACTGGACTTTCACTCCACCTACCAAGGCTCAAAGGGAAGCACCTCTAGGCGGAAAATTATCCTTATTCTCAAAGAACTGACACATTTTAACCAAGGACAAATGGATTCTGGACATAATAGACAGAGGCTACAGGTTCCACTTCCATACCTTACCAACGAGACAAGGCATGCCAAACCTGCCACAAAATCAAAGGGCAGAGGCTCTTTTACAAGTTTCAAAGCTGTTACAAATAAAAGCTATAGAAAAGGTTCCTCCACTGGAACAAGGCCAGGGATTCTACTCAAGACTGTTCCAAGAAAAGAAAAGCAGTGGAGGCCTATACTGGACTTGTCCGTTCTAAACACTTTTCTTATTGTGCCAAAATTCAAAATGCTGACGTTACAGCAACTCCTTCCCATGCTGGGCAAGGGGTCTTGGCTGGTTACGCTGGACCTCAAGGAGGCATACCTGCATGTTCCAATCAGACAAAGCTGCAGAAGATACCTCAGATTTCTTGCAGGAACAGAGCATTATCAATTCTCAGCATTGCCATTTGGCTTATCTACTGTGCCCAGAGTGTTCACGAAATGCCTGGCATCAGTAGTTGCACATTGCAGACTACCTGGACGACTGCCTCATACAAGCAGACAGCAAACAAACCTTGGTAAAAAACTTGGACTATGTCATTCAGTTGCTTCAAGCTTTGGGATACACAGTCAACCTTCAAAAATCAAGACTACTGCCATCCCAAAATATTACTTTTCTAGGAGCAAACCTGGACACACAATCACAAATGGCTTTCCTCACAGAGGAGAAACAACAGCATTTACCAGATTACTTCAAAAGCCTAGCAAAAGTTACCCAGCTGACCGCAAGGAAGACCCTGCAGGCCCTGGGTTTCATGGCATCTTGCATTCTTCTGATCCCTCTGGCAAGACTACACATGAGAAAGCTACAATGGTACCTAAAAAACTTATGGTCTCAACACAGCCACAACCTAGAAGACGTAATACCACTCATCCCATGCCTGCAAAGGGAATTTTTGTGGTGGGCTCAAGCAAGCCATTTAAACCAAGGCATGCCTTTCAACAAGGCTCAAGCAAGTCAAACCATTACAACAGACGCCTCAGATCATGGCTGGGGGGCACACATGGAGGACAGATGCATTCAAGGTCAATGGACTCCCACGGAAATGCCTCTGCACATAAATCAAAAAGAGATGTTGGCAGTGATACATGCAATAGAAGCCTTTGGAAAATCTCTTCAACAGGGCCATCTGCTAATAAGGACAGACAACACCACGGTCATGTGGTATATAAACAAACAAGGAGGCACTCACTCGTACCCCCTCTGCAGACTAACAATGGCTCTTTGGGAAAAATCCCTGAATCTGAACATTCATTTGCAATCCCAGTTTGTTCCGGGCAAGGACAATGTTCTGGCGGACAGGTTGAGCAGAGATTTCGTGGATCTACACGAATGGATGCTGCATCCACACATTTTCTCACAAATAACAGCTGCTTGGGGAAGACCGGACATAGATCTCTTTGCTTCTCATCACAATCACCACCTGGACAGGTTCTGCTCAAGGACACACCATCCTCTAGCCTGGAGAACGGATGCTCTCTCCTTCAGCTGAAATGCCCTAAAAATCTATGCATTCCCTCCTCTACCACTACTCACCAAGGTGTTACTGAAAATCAAAGCAGAGCAACCAAAGGGAATATTGATAGCTCCAGACTGGCCGAGGCAGCATTGGTATCCCTTGCTACTGAGCATAACTCAAACCAAGCCATGGCCCTTGCCCCAGTGGCCATTGCTCCTAACTCAACACAATTACAGGACTGTTCATCAAAACCTGCAAACATTACAACTGACAGCTTGGCGGGTTCCATGACTTTGCCCCATGTCCCCCTCTCCGAAAAGGTTCAGGAAATCTTGCTGGAAGCACGCAGGCCTTCCACCAGAAAAACCTACTCGGCCAAATGGAAGAGATTCATCATCTGGAATACCAAAAAGGGCCAGGATGCATTAGTAATGAGCATACCTCAGATATTAGAATACTTGGCAGAAATGTTTCATAGTGGCCTCTCATATTCTTCATTAAAATTCATGCTTCAGCAATCTCAGCAAATTACAACTGTGACCCACCTGTGTTTTCGCATCCCTTGCTAAGACACTTTCTAAGAGGGATAAAGAATATCAAACCTCCCAGGAAACCACCAGTTCTTGCATGGGACCTCAACTATGTCTTGGAAAAATTAACTCTTCCTCCTTTTGAACCAGCAGCATCTTCAGAAATGCAATTTCTCTCCTGGAAAACAGTCTTCCTGTTGGCAGTTACCTCAGCAAGAAGGGTCTTGGAGATACAGGCCCTCATGGCAGTACCTCCCTTTCTCATCTTTCATCAGGACAGAGTTTCTCTAAGGACCAATCCTTCATTCATGCCAAAAGTGATATCCAGGGTGTCTCTAAATCAAGCAATTCACCTGCCTACCTTCTTCCCCAATCCTCAAAATAAAGGGGAAAAGCTACTACATACTTTGGACATACACAGACAACTACGCTACTACTTGGACAGAACAAAGACCACCAGGAAGTCTGACCAACTATTTGTAGCCTATGCTGCCGGAGTGCAAGGAAAGGCAGTCTCCAAACAAACAATTTCAAAATGGATTGGACACTGCATCAGATTCTGTTGCTCCTTCCATGGAAAGGGTGTGCCAGCCAATATTAGGCCACACTCAACTAGAGCTATAGCCACATCCACAGCCTTTCTAAGAGGAGTGGCTACAAAGGACATTCTAGAGGCTGCTACATGGAGCTCCGTGCATACATTTCCCAGACACTACAACCTGCCTTTATACTCCAGATCCCGAGCAGGCTTTGCATCTGCAGTCCTGCAGGGTATTTTAGCTACACCATCTCTAGCTTAGATCCTACCACCCCCAGCTTGGCTATGGTATTCAACCCATATGTCAGGACTGCAGTTGCATTCTTGAAGGACATAGTACAGTTTTGTTCCTACCATAAATGTAGATGTCCGATAGATATGCAACTGCAGTCAGGTTTTCCCTCCCTCCTACCCCACTGCTTTTTACCTTGGGTCCATTCCCCCTCTCCATTTCAGCTGGGGTTATCTATTATGGTGTATCTGTTTATTACTGTTGTGCATGTCTGGAATTTTTTGCTTATCCATTCACAAATATTAGCCTTCCTTGGAGGGCACCTGGCATCTGGGGCAAGAAACACTGAAGAAGATGGCGTTGGCGGATGGATTGATAAATGTAGATGTCCGATAGATATGCAACTGCAGTCAGGTTTTCCCTCCCTCCTACCCCACTGCTTTTTACCTTGGGTCCATTCCCCCTCTCCTTTTCAGCTGGGGTTATCTATTATGGTGTATCTGTTTATTACTGTTGTGCATGTCTGGAATTTTTTGCTTATCCATTCACAAATATTAGCCTTCCTTGGAGGGCACCTGGCATCTGGGGCAAGAAACACTGAAGAAGATGGCGTTGGCGGATGCCTTTATACTCCAGCCGCTCTGACGTCGGGGAGGAGGCGACATCAGCCAACGCCGGACCCAGACTTTGGAATCTGGCCGACCGAGGGGCTGCCTGAGGCAGGACAACCCATATGTCAGGACTGCAGTTGCATATCTATCGGACATCTACATTTATGGTAGGTACAAAACTGTACTTTCATTCTCCCACCAGGGGTACAAACATCATTGATATTGTACTCACAAACATGGAGGCTGATGTTCCTTACACAGTGTAATGTTTTCACTAGTCAAATCTGACCATAAGGCAGTATTGCGCGAAATAAAATTTAAATCCAGCGAAACCAGAGACCATTTGGAACTATTCCAAGGCTAACCTGTCTCTGCTAAGCAACACCTTGGCTAAATGCCAAGCATTGCCAAACCGAGTAAATACCATAACATATGTTGAGCTATTTACAAAGTCTCTGTACAGCTGTATTGATTGCTATGTAGAGTGAGCTGTGCCCACTATTACCGTATTTCTCCATAAATAAGACCTAACCAGAGAATAAGGCCTAGCATGGTTTTCCAGGGTGGTCATGATATAAGAGCCCCTTTAGGTGCTCATTTTAAATTATACCACAACTCTAATCCAAGCTGTTTAAAAGCAACAGCTTTAGAAAAAAATTAAATTACAATTAGATGAATTTAGAGAAATAAAGAATAAGTTGTTCTACAAAGAGACATTATTTATTTTAAAATGCAATAAGAGCCATTTGGCTTGAACAAAGAATTCATTGAATGAAGTATTGTAAATAATTTAAATTAATTGAATGAAGTATTGTGTAGTAAAAGATGATCTGTTTTAATGCTTATTACTCCTTGAAGACTGTATGTGAAGTTGAAGTGCTAAGGTCTATTAAACTGGATTTTCGTTAGTACGTTTCTGTGACCGTTTTATTGTTGTTTCATTTTATTTTTACAAGTTTAGTAATTTTTATTAGTTTTGGGTCGAATGGCCACAGATCCTTCTAACAGTATTCCCATAATCTTAAGGGAAGATGGTGCTGAGCAAAGACAGCGTTCAATAGATGAATATGTCTTCCAGGTAAACGATAGAGCTGTGAAAACAGGAGAAATTGCAAAAATGTTCTGGGACAAATATTCTGCTGATCGGAACCAGAGGATGGAAGACCCATTTTCCACCATGGGGTTTACGAGAACAGATGGAATATCAATTGAGGTACAAGAGCTACATGATAAACCTGAAAAAGCTGTATTTAAGGAAACAAGCACTTACTTCAATATGTTATGCCTTAAAACATATGTAGAGCTGGATGTAGCCCCATGGGGGTTTAGAGCTTTTAAAAATCCAACTCCCTTCGATGTAAATGATGAGAAAGAACTGGTGTTTAAAAATAGATGGATAACAGCAGCACATAAATGTTCAATGGAGTGGGTGCAAATACTCATTGAAAGAGACTTGATAAAACATAAAAAAATAAAGGAAGAAGTGCTGAATATAAACAAAGAACTGAGTAAGCACTTAAACTCAAAAAAACAAGATGAATTACTAATTGAGATAAACAGCAGATTAAAAGAAATTGAGTTCAAACTGACAGAAAAAAACATAAAATAAATAGAGATATTAAAGATTATAAACTGCAAAGAGTGATTCTATGGAAATGCAGTTACAAGTCTGCATCGCTTGAATGGAAGGGAGGAGCTAAATCCAGCCCCTCTGTATCTTTTGCTACAATGTATGAGGCAGAAGTGACAACAGAAGCTGAAAGTGAGGATAATGAAGGATATCCGCCTCTGCCAGCAGCACAGCAGCCTGCCGAACATGCCCAACGGTTTCAGAATGAAGCCCCAGGGAATAGTCAAAGAACAGGTAAGAAAAGGGACAGAACCGAGTGGGGAAAGAAGCAGAACTTTAAACAAAATAGACAATTTTATAACGTGTATAAAACAAAAAGAACTAAATGGCAATAACATTCAAAGTGATTTAATAGTAAATGTATCTGGTATAAATGTTTTTGAAGTAGCCTTTTGTGTACTACAATTAGGCATCAAGTTTATACCAACATGTCTTCCTCAGCTTCATGTTTTAAAATATGAATTGTTTAGATTAGGGAGAAAACTTCATTTAATGGATTTTTTTGCATCAAGTAATATAGAGGAAGAATGTAATGTAGATGTAAATTTAGAAGATTTGTTTTATTCATGTAACTCGGATGAGAACACTCTGAATGAATTTATTATTGCATGTATGTTGCTTAGTGCTGAAAATGTTCCAGTTTATAGTGATTTTATACCTCCATACGTTAACCAAAGTATTCAACATTTAATGTCTGTTTTGAATTTTAAAGTAGAAAGGTTATATTATGAATTTGTAAGAAATAAGAGTAACATGCAATATAATTTAAGTAAAGAACAATGGCTTGCTTTTAGAGATTTGTATCAGAATTATAAGTCAGTTATAAAAATGTTGGATAAAGGGAACAAAATAGTGATAATGAACCATGAACAATATGCTAAAATGTGTTACACACATCTACATGATGAGACAGTCTATGAAAAGTGTGAAATAAAATATGAAAAAGCAATGCAAGAGTATTTAGAACTACTTAGTAAAGGAGTGAGCCTAGGATATTTCAGTAAAAAAGATGTTGAAAAGAAGTTTGATATTAATAATACATGTATAGCATCATTTTAATGTAAACCTAAGATACATAAAGGGATTGAAAACTTTCAAGGAAGACCAATAGTAGCTGCAGAAAAATATGTTTTGAGAAATTTGGGTATTTTTCTTCATGAATACCTTAAACCTTGGGTGATAAAAATTCCATCATATGTAAAGGACAGTCAGGATTTCTTAAGCAAAATTAAAGATATCTGACAAGAAGATATGTACTGGCTAAGTTTAGATATAGGTAGTCTTTCTACTAACATCCAGCATAAGGTGGGCATTCAAGCCCCCTTGCAATGTTTGGGAGATACACCAGTATCTCAATATGTAGTAGAATTGTTGCATTTCTGCCTTACTAATAATTTCTTCAGATTTAATGGAGAAATGTATCACCAATTGCAGGGTACAGCCATGGGGGCTTCTTTTGCCCCCATGTATGCAAATTTGGTGATGGCTGAATTTGAACAAGGTAAAATATACAGACATACGTTCTTTGAAAATAATGTCTAGTATTTCCAGTATGTAGATGATCTGATTTTTTTGTGTAAAGGAGGGGGTGAAGATGTAAAATATTTTGTCCAAAATATCCAAAGTAATAATTTTGGTTTAAAATTTGATGGAATAAAAATAGGGAATGATATTCCATATGTGGACATTAGATTAATGGGAAATACTGGACAACATATTGAAACTAATGTATATAGAAAATTTGAGAATGTTAATACATTTCTATATGGTAGTAGCTGTCATCCAGAGCACTTGATGTCTGTGATACCGTATAATGAATTTCTATGTTTGGAAAAGTTGTGTAATAAGAATGAAAATCTACATGAAGAAATGTGTAAAACAGTCGAAAAATTTATTGATAGGGGCTATAATGCTACTGAAGTAATACAAGCTGGGTGCAAAGTATTAGAGAAACGTTATAATAATAACATACGTGAAAATATTAGAGTTGATGGAAACCGTAAGAAATATAGGGAAAAACAGTCACAAATGAAAAGAGAAATCTATTTTGTGACAACTTTTAATATGCTGACTACTGATATAATTAAAGAAGTTAAAAAACATTGGTCAGTGCTATTAAGGGACAAAGACTTAAAGGAAATAATGCTGACTAAAGTACAAATATCCTACAAGAGAGGTAGGAATTTATCTGATATGTTAATACATAAAGATTTTACTTCACCGGAAGCCACATTGTATAATGAAGTGGCAGTAAATAAAGGAACTTATACTTGTAATAGATGCTGCAGCTGTAAATATATAGATGTTCATCGTGTTTCACTGTTGCAGTCATTACTCTTGGGTTATCCTGCTGGCAGGCCACTCTCAGTCGGCCAGAATTCCAAAGTCTAGGTCCGGCATCGGTCGCTGTCGCCTCCTCCCTGACATCAGTGCGCCAGGGGTATAAAAAATGCAGCCAACGCCATTTTCTTCAGTTTTTCTTGCCCCAGATGTCAGGTACCCTCCAATTGGTAGGCTGAAAAATATGCCAATAAAAATGCACAAAAATAACCTTTTCTTTATCTACAAGGAAATACACCAAATAGGTTGTATAGGATAGAGAAATGCAGATAAGTCCCAGCAGAGAGAAGGGGGATGGTGGGTAACCTGGGCTGCAAAAGTGAATACACTCTGACATCTACATTTATGGTAGGTACACAACTGTACTATGTTCGTGTTTCACTGTTGCAGTCATTACTCTTGGGTAGAATCCCAAAGCTGAGGATGGGTGGCTGGGCTAAATAGGATTAGGAGTGGCTATGAGGACAGCAGAACTGCAGTGGCAAAGCCTGCTCTGGACTTGAGTAAAGAAGTAAGTGGTAGTGCTTTGTGAAAGTGTGCCCTGACCTTGGGACCCAGGTGGACAGTAGTCTCTCCTTTGATAGTCACATCGCCACAGTAGTCAGGAAGTCCTTCTACGTGGCATACCTCATCATAAAAGGGTTCTCATCCAGAAAAAAAAGGTCATTGTTCCCCTCTACTCGTCACTCATTAGACCCATTATAGAGTACAATGCCCCTTTTGGAATGTCCCTCACAAGACATCTGCAGCAGCTGGAAAGGCCACAGAAGTACCTCACAAAGAAGATTACTGGCCTCAAACAAATGCCCTACACTGACTGCCTCAAAAAACTCCAGCATTACTCCGTAGCATATCGCCTACTCCGAGGTGATCGCTGCCTAATGCTATGTCAAACCCAGAGCTGTTGGACATGCTACACCTAAAGAAATCCCAATCCCTCCAAGCTACATGCTCTAGTGACCTAAACCTTGTCACCACAATAAACCGGACATGCTGGAGGGATAGATTCCTATCCCAGAGACTTCCTATACTCTGGAACAAGCTACCTATCTATGTCAAGTAAAGTTCTTCATTTGCACTCTTCAAGAGAAATCTTGATGAGTGGATGGGAAATAGGAAATACACCTTGGGGATCACTTCTGTGTCTCTGCTGGACAGTGGCACAGGAAAATAACTTTCTTGGGTGGCGTAAGCTATGGTACCTTGCTGGCTAGGCTTACGTAGGCCTTTGGACCAATAGCCTAGTACCTACCTATGAACCTATTAACCTATGAATGTAAGAATGGAAAGCCCTTTAGAGGCTCATTTTAAATTATACCACAACTCTAAACCAAGCTGTTTAAAAGCAACAGTTTAAAAAAAATAAAATTACAGTTAGGTGAATTTAGAGAAATAAAGAATAAGTTGCTGTATAAAGAGACATTATTTATTTTAAAATACAATACAAAGGAGCCATTTGGCCTGAACAAGAGTGTAATTGGAGGTTGATAATTAGAATTAATTGAATGAAGTATTGTAAATAATTTTAATTAAATGAATGGAGTATTGTGTATAAAAGGAGCATCTGTTTTAGTGCTTATTACTCCTTGAAGGCTGTATGTGAAGCAGAAGCGGTAAGCTCTATTAAATTGGATTTTCGTTAGTATGTTTCTGTGACCGTTTTATTGTTGTTTCATTTTGTTTTTACAAGTTTAGTAGTTTTTATTGGTCATGATATAAGCCCTACCCCAAAAAATAAGCCCCAGTTAAGATCGTCTACAACACACGACGAACGTGTTGAATTATAAAATAATATTATTGACACTTGTTGAGGTTATCTTACTCTGCTCACCATTTTCAAACTATTCAGACACCCAACGTCTCCTCTTTACAGAAAGTCATACGATTCTTTCCCTGGGAGTCCGCCACGATTCTTACTGTAACCCTAATCCTCAGTCACACTTGACGTTTGAGATCCTTAGCCCATAAACACTGGCAAGTGTACTTTGGTCAAAGTACAAAGCACGCAAATCATGCGCACTTGATAATGAACGGTGTGGTTGTGTCTTCTTAACTGTCGCCATTTTTGTTGCAACTCCTGTCTCATAAGTCTTCAGTTAATCCCCCCCAGAGAAGATGAGTGCAAAAAGAAAGGGCTGTTCTGTCAAGTACAAGAAAGGAATCATGGAGGACTCCCGGGGAAAGAATCTAATGGCTTTCTGCAAAGAGAAGAAGTTGGATCTACGAATGGCCTGAAAGTGGCGAGCAGCTAATGATAACCTCAGTCAACAGGCAGACGAGGGAAATGCTAAGAAGTGCAAGAGTGGATCAGGTCGGCAAACTTTATTTCCTGAGCTGGAAGACATCATCTGTGAATGGATTGCTAACAGGAGAGCAAAGGCTTTGGTTGTGCGCAGGGCTGATATTCAAGGATTTGCCCTTGCAATGGCACCACAGTTAGAAATATCCCCAGAAGAATTCAAAGCATCACAACATTGGCTGGATGGCTTTCTTCAGCCACATGAACTGTCTCTAAGAAGATCGACAACACTGTTCAAGTTGGAAAATACTGAAGTTATTAAACATGCACTTGCATTCAAGTTCTTTGTTGATGGCATCGACATTTCTAAATACCAACTCTCCAACATGATTGCTATGGATGAAACTGCAGATTGTATGGGCAAAGGATCTCAAACAACAATTGATCAGAAGGGTGTCTTGTCAATCTACATTCCCTCCACTGGTTACGGAAGTGCACTTGTTACCTGTATTTTGGCAATTCGTCTAGATGGAAAGAAAACCCCACCTCTAATCATTAGTAAGAGCAAGAAAGATAAGATTGAACATGTTTCAGGCATTTACATTCTTGAAACCGAAAAAGCGTGGTACACACAAGCAGTCATAAGGAAGTGGGTCGATGTAATGCTGCCACTTGATTTGTGAGGTGGTGAAAGAGGTCTGCTAGTCTGGGATTCAGCCAGCACTCATCGCGTTAAAGACTTGAAGAACTTCCTTGCACAGAGAAGAATAGATCAAATAATGATTCCTGCAGGAATGACTGCCTATCTCCAGACTCTTGATATTGCAATAAACAAGCCATTCAAGGACCATTTGCGCATGGAACTCAATGACTACACTGAAAATAGAATGGAGAGAAGTCAGCACGGAAACTTTGTGAAGCCTACCCTGCAAGAGGCCGTGACTTGGGTGAAGACTTTGTGGGATAAAATCACTGACAGCTGTGTTGCCAATGCACTGCAAGCAGGCTACATGGACAAGCAGTGCTCATTTAAGGAGAGCTCTGTTTCTAGGCATGACAGATTGGGGCCAATGGTTCTACAGGAAATGGAGCCACAAGAAATTCAGGCCAGAATTCGGGGGTTGGAGACTTATGACAATGCTCCAGAAGAAGATGACAAGACTGTATTTGAATAACTTTTCCATTAGTGGGGCAACATAATGGATTGCTTCAGCTTTCAGCTGCCATCAAGCTCTTATCAGTTTTTTGACTTTATTGTATTAAGGTTACGTTTCATTATCAAGGGGTAATTACAAAGTAAGGCCACTAGTTCCCAGACTTCATTTTTATTACTTTCAATCATTCTTCTCTTATGGTTCGGGTAAGGAATAAAGAAAGCATCACCACTCAAAAAGTGGCAGTTATTCACCTGTTTTATTCCCCTCCTCCAGTACACATGTATTGAGATTTTTCTGCACTTTCTGTTAAGTATGAAATATTGCACTGTGAAAGCCAAAGTTTAGATATTCTGAAGTTGAAATGTTTGTTGCACTGTTTATGTAGAATTCTCACACAGCTGTTAACTTGTTACCTAGAACTGTTGCCCAATAACGGAAACGTACCAAATAAATGTCAAATTGTGTACATGAATAAATATCGATTTTTGTACATGTATAAATGTTGATTTTTGTACATGAATAAATGTCGATTTGTGTACATGAATAAATGTCGATTTTGGTACATGAATAAATACAGATTGTTGTACGGGGGGGGGGGCGTAAATAAGACATCCCCCGATAATAAGCCCTAATGCGTATTTTGGCAGGGGGAAAAGTATAGGACCTGGTCTTATTTTCGGGGAAATACGGTATTAAGAATAACACAAACTCAAAAGACAAACCACCCTGGTGGAATCAAAATATCAATCGGCTATACAACAAAAGAAAAAAAAAATTAACTAAGCACAGGAAGAACAAAGCCATACATACTAAAGCACTGATCTGGATAACTACAGACCCATACGTCTGACCAACCTCATATGTAAGGAAAAACATCATCATGGACTTGAGAAATGAGGACATAGGTAACCTGCAAATGCTGGACCCATCACAGTTCAGCTTTGTTAAAGAAAGATCATACCTATTAAATCTGGTGGACTTTTTTAAGATGGCCACCAGACTACTGGATGCAAGCAAGACTGTGCACACAGCGTACTTTGACCTGTCCAAGGCCTTTGATACAATTCCCCAGCTAGGCACTATGGACAAGCTTACTAATTTAGGTATAAACCCTTTTATCACTTGCTGGATAGCCAGCTGGTTCACTGTTAGGATCCAGGAGGTCAAAATAGGTCAGGGCACCTCCACCAAGAGGCCAATCACTAGTGGAGTCCCCCAGGACTTGGTACTAGGCCCACTCCTTTTTGTTATCCATTTCTCTGAAATGGATGCAAATACTGAAGGGTTTATGGGTGACTACGTTTGCAGATGATTGCAAGCTAAGGGTTATCATAGACTTCTCTGCAGACACTAGCATTCTTCAAGAAGGCCTATCTCTGACTAACAAATGGTGCCAAAGTCATGGTCTTGAACTGAATGATAAGAAGTGCATAATTGTACTCTTTGAGAAGTCAATCATCTCAGCTAATTACCGTGTTGATAATATGCCCCTAAGAATCCACCCAGTGGTCAAGGATCTGGATACGCACATAGACAGTAGCCATACCTTCGGCCACAGAATTCCATATTGTTCAACTTGTAAGTAAGGGCAATGTCATCTAGGTCCAAAGAGTTTATTATCCCACTGTACTCTGCCCTTATTGGACCAATCATAGAGTACAGTGCTCCCTTTAGTATGCATCTGACCAGGCATATGTAGCAACTAGAGCAACCTCAGATGTTTCTTACAAAAATAATTCAAGGCATAAGAAACCTGCCTAATGAAGAGTTCCTGAAAGCCCATTTCCTCTACTCAGTCTCCTATAGATTGCTGAGGGGTGATTTATGCCTGGCTTACAAGGCATCCACAAACCCTACACTTGTGAATCTCCTGCATATTCATAAGTCAGACAGTGCCAGAAATACAAGGTTTAAGGACCTGAATTTTCTCTTTTACGTACACAGCACATGCAAGAGAGACAGTTATGTGCCCCCCCCCCCTCCCATGAAACAGGCTTCCCATCGATGTGAACCTGAGTTCTTATATCAGCTAGTTTAAGTGCAAGCTAGACCAGTGGATGGAGAATAGGACATTTATACCGGGCCTGACACCCATGTCCACTTTGAATAATGGTAGGTTATAAATGCTTGGCCTTCAGTGTCCTGTTTGGATACAGAACATCATTGTCCTTTCTGGAAAACTTGGCTATCCTTATAAAGGCCCCCTGGGTTGTTAGCCTAGTAACAATGTATGAATCTATTTCAGCACTGAATATTATTTATGAGTAAAGACTGAAACTTAATTTGCAGTAGTGAGGCTGTATCAGGGGGACCTAGAAGGGAAACTATAAGAAAAGGGGAAAAATTCTGAAGAAATATAAGAATATTGGATTTGGAAAATGTAAATTCAGTAGTAAGAAATCAGACAGAACTTACACAAGGTACAATAAACTGGGAGACATTAGACAGAGCCTATATTTCACAGGAGCATGTGTGTTTAATTGAAAGCTTTGACGCACATCTAATAATTATTCCAGTTCATGCACAAAAAAAACCTGAGATAAAGATGAAGAGTTTATTTGTGTCTTTCGGCTTTTCCCGGTTAGGGGTTGTCACAGCGGAACTCTGGTCCACTAATGATTGGCAGTTGATTTTTACGTACTGGCTTGCCAGGCCTGACGCACAACCTTCAACGAATAACGAAACAAAAATGAGTTACTGGAGCTTTCTTACTTAACCTGTTAAAAAGAGAGGAATTTAAGGAGTGGTTAGTGGAAATGTTTTGTAATTTATTAGGGGAGATAGAAATTTCAGCAGACGTAATAGTCCTCCTCTCTCTTCACTAGACTTGAGACTACATACCACAAAGTAGGCTAGATTTGCAACTCAGCAATCCTGTAGATCTCACCACTGTCTCTCTCTAAGATATTTAAACTGGCTTGAACTGCCCCACCTCCTCCTCCTCTCTCAGCTCCAAACCATACACTCATTTCTTTACCAGCCATCTTTCTGTCCAGCCTTACACTCTAGCATCTCCCACCATGCTCCTTCAAGAAACCTCTGCAGCTCTTCACAAGACCTCTTAAACATCTATAAGCCTAAATCTACATCAGGATGTAACTTGTACAGCTACCACCCCTCTATTGAATGGAACAAACTTTCCCTCGAAATTCGAACACACACACACATCCCAAACATTTTAAACTAACTCTAAAAGAATATTTCAACAGGAAATGGATCTGCCAATGCACAAACCCTCCTTGAAAACTCTCTTCTTCACTTCCCTAATCAATGTGTTCCTCTCTCTTATACTTGTAATGTATCCTGTTAGATTAATTGCAAAAAAAAAAAACATTTTTTACTCCTTTGTTGCTTTTTTATACTAATTACTACTTTAAAAATGTTGTGGCTGTAATCTAGCTGTTTTTAACAGTTTTCTACTTATATAATACTTGTATGATGAAATGTACTCTGTATACGCTAAGAAATGCTCTTGTAGTTTGCTAGCTGATTTCCTTATTCCACTTGTATAATATCTGTAATAATGACTAAATGTTATATGTATTTACTTGAGCTTTTCTCCCTGGGCCTCTGCTGAAAAAGGGCTTCGGCTCAGTCAGACATTCCCGGTCAACAAATGTAAAATAAATAAATAAAATGAAAAAGTTTAAAAACAACATAGAAATGGAGAAAGATATCCTGGAAAGAAGTGATGGAGTTTTTTTTACAAGTGTTGACAAAGGCAAACAGCTGAAGTATTGCAGAATAAGAATCAAATCCTCCAAAGCTAGTTACGAAAACAAAATTGCCACTGACTCTAAAGACAACCACAAAGCATTCTATAGCTACGTCAAGAATCTCAATGGCAACACTCACATCTGCTCTGAGTTACAGCACAATGGCACTAAATATACAGAACCATCTGATATTGCCAACATCCTGGCAGATAGGTTCAGTGCTAACTTTACCCCCCTCTCACCCCCTAGAGGGCCCATCTCTATACCGGAAGAATGCAAAGTTCCTGTAATCACGGCTGCACAGGTAAAATAAACACTCTCCAAAGCCAAGAACATAGCATCCATGGGACCCGACAATGTCCCACACTGCGTTGTACACGAACTACAGAATGAACTGGCACCTTACCTAAGTACCATGTTCAGTCATAGCCTCACCTCAGGCTTTGTGCCCACTGAATGGTCCACCACAACGGTTATCCCACTCCACAAAGGGGGAGCCACGATGGACCCCGGGAACTACCGCCCCATTAGCCTGACGAGCCTGGTCTGCAAAGCCATGGAACATATCATCACGGAAGTCATAAACAAAGACATTGGTAATCTCCAAACTCTGGACCCTACCCAGTTCGGTTTTGTAAAAGGCAGATCATGTCTCCTAAACCTGATTGACTTCTTTGAAGCAGTCACCAAAGTCATAGATGAGGGTAAAGTGGTTCACACAGCTTATCTAGATCTCGCCGAGGCTTTCGACACCATCCCCCACTATAGAATTATAGATAAGCTCACTAAACTAGGTATAAATCCCTATGTCACAAGATGGGTTGCCAACTGGTTCATGGACAGAACCCATACTGTAAAAGTAGCAGACTCCAAATCCGACTTCAGACCAGTGACAAGTGGAGTACCACAGGGTTCAGTCCTGGGTCCTCTCCTGTTTGGTATCTACTTCTCTGAAGTATGGGCTAACACAGAAGGTCTTTGGCTAACACAGTCTGCAGATGACTGCAAACCAGGAGCCATAATCGAAACTCCTAACGATGTGGACATACTACAAAAGGGCCTCACTGAGACAGATGCCTGGTGTCAAAGCCATGGCCTGAAGCTCAATGCCAAAAAGTGTATTGTCATCCCCTTTGGTAAAAACTCTGTACCCATGAACTACCACATAAGTGGTAGTCTACTTAATGCCGAAAGTGTGATAAGAGACCTTGGGACACAGGTGAACAGTAGTCTCTCCTTTGATAATCACATCGCCACAGTGGTCAGGAAATCGTTCTCCGTGGCTCACCTCATCACAAAAGGTCTCTCATCCAGAAAAAAAGAGGTCATTGTTCCCCTCTACTCATCACTCATTAGACCCATTATAGAGTACAATGCTCCTTTTGGTATGTACCTCACAAGACATCTACAACAACTGGAAAGGCCACAGAAGTACTTCACAAAGAGGATTACTGGCCTCAAACAGATGCCCTACGCAGACCGTCTCAAAACACTCCAGCTTTACTCCATCGCATATCGCCTACTCAGAGGCGATCTCTGCCTAACATACAAAGCTATGTCAAACCCAGAGCTGTTGGACATGCTCCACTTAAAGAAATCTACATACTCTAGGGGCCTACATCTTGTCACAACAATAAACAGAACATGCTGGAGGGATAGATTCCTGTCCCAGAGACTTCCCATACTCTGGAACAGACTACCTATCTATGTCAAACAGAGCTCCTCATTAGCACTCTTCAAGAAAAATCTTGATGACTGAATGGGAAATAGGAAATTCACCGCAGGGATCACTTCTTTGGCTCTGCTCGACAGGGGCACAGGAAAATAATTTTCTTGGGTGGCGAAAGCCAGGGTACCTTTTTGGCTAGGCTTGTATAGGCCCTAGGGCTAATAGCCTAGTTACCTACCTATGAACCTATGAATGGTTGCTGTTTAGCAACTATTTTGTGATAACTCCATAGCACAAAAACTTTTAGCCTAACAACTTAGGAACAGAAAGAAGAAAGGGTCGTTATCAAACCAAGGGAGCATATGGCAAGAAAAATAGCCAGAGATCCTATACAGGTATTACAGATATTTTGGAAATTTTATGAAAATTTGTATAAATCAGGGAAAGTGGAAAATCCAGAAAAGGCATAATTGGAAATATTTATGGAATACTTAATTATGCCAAGCTTAGAAGAAGATGAGGCGCAAAATCTATAGTTAAGATAGAAAGAAATTATATAAAATGGTGATGTATAATCAATCAACAGAGAAGCTTCTAGCAGCAGATGATATTCCTGTGAATGTCTGGGATTTGGGAGGGACGAAAGTGATAAAGATGTGGAATGTTTTTTTTTTTAACAGTATTTTAACAAGCAGCAAACTACATGGAAATACATGGCATTTTTTGGAACAGTACATATAGAATACTGTTCGGGAAGAAGAGTTAATTGGCAACATTTTTTGGAGAATGTAATGAGTTGGCAGGTTTTAGAAACTCACTACAGAGTACTTTGTTAGAAAGGTTGTGGTTGTGAAGGGATGCTTGTAATTAAGGAAATTGTACTTTTGAGTTGAGATATAGAATTTGAATTGACTAGACATAGTAAGGCCTTACTAAGTTTAATGCTTTTGGGTAGCAGAAAAGCAATTTCTACAAAATGGGAATTAAAATATAAACTAAATGTAATTGAAGTACTGAATGTTGTTAAAAAAGATAAAAAAAAACTGAAGGTGGATCTTTAGAAAAGGGAAGAAACAATTTTGCACGTTGATATTCAGGAAGAGGAGTGAGATATAAGTGATGGCAGGAATTGAGCTATATAATGTAGTAAATGATAATTGTTAGAAAGGAAGTATACGTACACTGGATGAAAATGTGAGAAATGTCGTTATAGTTTGTTTACTTGATTATGAATTTATATGCACCTGTGTTTCAATTGTGATTTAATTAAGGTGGCAAAAAAAGTTTCAGCTTTGATAGACGAGATGGCTTCCAGTAATTTAGAAGAAAAAATAAAATGCACTCAGTAGTGTTTAAAATAAGTGAAAGACTAAAGGAATATTTAAAATCAAACAATAAAAGACTGACAAAAAATAGAAGAAGATTTAAATAGCTATTCAGTTGATCTGATAAACCTGTAGAATATAGATGAAATGCAACATCTCAAGAACAGCTGTTTAAAAAATATAGTTAACACATTGGGAATGCAATGAAAACCTCAGATTTTTTGTTGTACTGCAGAAAGGGGAAGGAGTTGACTGCTTAAGTTTTATTAACATTACAAATAAGTAACTGGATTGGTATTCCACAGCAAGATTTGCTAACTGAGAGAGCACATAGGTAGGTACTAGGCTATTGGCCCTAGGGCCTATATAAGCTTAGCCAAAAGGCACCCTGGCTTTTGCCACCCAAGAAAATTATTTTCCTGTGCCCCTGTCGAGCAGAGCCACATTAGTGATCCCCGGGGTGAATTTCATATCTCCCATACAGTCATTAAGATTTTTTTTTGAAGAGTGCTAATGAGGAGCTTTGTGTGGTACAGATAGATAGTTTGTGCCAGAGTATGGGAAGTCTCTGGGACAGGAATCTATCCCTCCAGCATGCTCTGTTTATTGTGGTGACAAGGTTTAGGTCCCTAGAGCATGTAGCTCGAAGGGATTGTGATTTCTTTAAATGGAGCATGTCCAACAGCTCTGGGTTTGACGTAGCTTTGTGTGTTAGGCAGAGATCGCCTCTGAGTAGGCGATATGTGACGGAGTAAAGCTGGAGTTTTCTGAGACGGTCTGAGCAGAGCATCTATTTGAGGCCAGTAATCCTCTTTGTGAGGTACTTCTGCGGCCTTTCCAGTTGTTGTAGATGTCTTGTGAGGTACATACCAAAAGGGGTGTTGTACTGTGTAATGGGTCTAATGAGTGATGAGTAGAGGGGAACAATGACCTCTCTTTTCCTGAATGAGAAACCTTTTGTGATGAGGTGTGGCACGTAGAAGGATTTCCTGACTACTGTGGCAATGCGATTATCAAAGGAAAGACTACTGTCCACCTGTGTCCCAATGTCTTTTATCACACTTTTGGTGTTAAGTAGACTACTGTCTATATGCAGGGTTGCCAGGTAGGGACAAACAAAGTGAAGACTAAAAAAAAAAAAAGGTCTTCCACGCTAGGTTCTTTAATGCGGAACATCAGAGTTCCGCATTAAACAAAAGTAGCTCTGTGTTTATTTTTTATTTGATTGGCCCGGTCCAATCAGAAATAAACAAACACAGAGCTGCTTCTGTTTAATGCGAAACATCGCAGTTCCGCATTAAACAGAAGTAGCTCTGTTTTGCGATTTTTGATTGGCCATATGCGGTATACGGGCCAATCAAAAATCGCTAAACACGGAGCTACTTCTGTTTAATGCGGAACTGCGATGTTCCACATTAAACACAAGAAGCTCTGTGTTTAGCGATTTCTGATTGGCCTGTATGCCGGTATATGGGCCAATCAAAAAAAAAAAAAAACAAAGCGGAGGCTGCCCGGGATTTAAACCAGCAGTGCGGGACTCGGGATCAGGCTGCTGATCTCGGGACAGTCCCGCCCAAATAGGGACATCTGGCAACCCTACCTGTATGGTAGTTCATAGGTACAGAGTTTTTACCAAAAGGGATGACAATGCACTCTTTGACATTGTGGATATGCTCCAGAATCTGACCATAAGAAATCAGCTGAAACCTATATTAGTAATGATGTAATCATGCTATCAGAAAGAACTGTTCCTGACAAAACTGAGAAATAAGGGAAAAATATTAACAATTGAGGACCAACAGAGTGTTTGTGGAAAATTATTATTTACTGTACACCAGGCAGAAGGGGAGCAGTTTTATTTCAGCAGTCAGGGAGTGCTGAGAAGCAGGCATAAGGTTCAAGTTGCTGTATCCAGCTATCTTCATAATATTTTTCCCGGATGAGTAAATCAATTGTTGGTCTTACTAACATTTTATCAAAATGTTATGATGTAAGTAGCATATTATATTGTAAAGCAGTTCCATTTGTTGTGCAGTTAGAGATATTTACTTGTGAGGTGGGGGAGTTTCATCAGTGATTCATGTATCTGCATAAGTTATTAAAGTGGCAAAGTAATTTTTATTAGTTCTATCTAGACTTTACACTGCAACAAAGTAAGAAAGGGTGAAAAGAAGCAAATTAAAATGAATATTATGCTGTGATTTTAAACTGCTGGAGAGATGTAAAAGTGTATTGGTCTCATTATAATTAGAATTAAAAGATAATAATTTCCTTACTTTTTGTAGAGGTGTATGTCTTGACTAAAGTCCATAGTTTAAGCTATAGACAATTTGTTTAAAACAAATAGGCCTGGAAAATCAGACAAAATGATGGAAAGCATAGCCTAATGAGACTTCTTTATTGCAAATGCTTTTTTGTTGGACACAAGGAGCCTGTAATTACAAGCAATTAATCATGGGAGGTCTGAACATTGCCTTCTGAGTGAAATCAGCAAGGTTCTTTCTTGCATATGCAAAGTCTGCAGGTGCAAGCAGTTAATCATAAGTGATCTGAGCAGTGTGCTCTGGATGAAATGAACAAAATACAACGTAGATAACACTTATTAAAGGTACTTTGGCAGGCAATCCGTTGAAAATGAATGACGTTTGCAACTGTAGGAAGTGAATAAGTTATACAAGTAGAGTCCTCCCACCAGCCTCGTTGTTTTAATACATTTAATGTAAAAGTGCACTGTTTAGTTTATTTAAGGGCAGCCAGTGCATTTTCCTTATGGCAGCAATTAATGTTCACTGTTTTTTTCATCTTGGAGAGGAATAGAGACAAAATAAGAACAGACCGCTGACCCTCTTTAAGAGAAATCTTGATGATTGGATGAGAAATAGAAAATTCACCCCGGGGTTAACTCCTGTGGCTCTACTTGACAGAGGCACTGGGAACTACCTATGGCTAGGCTTGTAAAGGCCCCAGGGCCATTAGCCCAGTACACACCTATGAACCTATAAGATAATTCATGTAAGAGGGAACTCTGGCTCTAACATGTCAACTGTTCTATGAGTGGGGTAAACATCCTTACAAAGTGTACTTAGCTTTGTATGTTTTCTCTGAGATAAGAGGATGGGGTTGAAAATTTTAGTTTTTTTCTTTACTGTGTGCTTTTATCAAAGTGAATAATATAGAAAATGGTATATGAGTTCCAACAGAGATGAGAAGAGATCAGACTGCCAAGCATTTGTATATGCGTATAAGCTGCATGTTAGAAATAATATTCAAAAGAACGGTCACATATAGAACACTGATGGAAGTTGTAGCTTTTTATCATAATAGCTACTCTGGCAGTATGAACATGAAATGTAAATGTTCTTACAATTATGGACAAAAAGCAAAGAGTTTTAAATTATATTAGGAAGAGTAGAGTGCAAACAATTGTTATAGACAACGCATCAGGTTAGAACTCTGCATGTAAGTTTCACATAGAAAGGATTTCATAGTGGATATTCATCAAACTTGCAGGAACAAAGGAAACATGGAATAATGATACTGATTGCAAGAGGGGCTCCAGTAGTGATAGAAGTGGGAAAAAAAACAATAATGGTAGATTTAAGGTAGTAAGAGGTTATTGTTGTGTTTGGAGGATTACACTGGCATGTGCTTGTATTCCATGTAAAATTATTATTATGGTGCCTAGAAGAATTGTGGGAGAAGTAAGGTTTTATTAGGAATATTATTTATGGTTGGGGACTTAGAAGGTTAAATGTAACAAAAAAGGGTAGATTTCTGAAGACATATATGGGAATATTCGGTATGGAAGATGTGAATTTAGCAGCAGGAACTCAGACATAATTTATGTGTTATGGTGGATTGTTTTGAAAAGGTCACCAAAGCAGTGGATGAAGGCAAAACAGTGCACACTGCATACTTCGACCTGACCAAAGCTTTTGGCATAATTTCCCACTCAGGCATAGTAAAAAAAAAAAAAAAAAAAAAAAAAAAAAAAAAGGCTAAATTACCTGCGAATAAACCTATTTGTCACCTGCTGCATTTCCAGTTGTCTCACAGACAGGGCACAGATAATCAAAATCGGGGAAGTTACCTCCATAAAGACACCAGTCACCATTGGAGGCTCCCAGGGTCCTGTGTTGGGATGTCTCCCATTTGGCATCTACGGTTCTGACATAAAAGCCAATACCAAAGGGGTCTGGCTGACTAAGTTTGCAGATGATTGCAAAATATGAGCAGTCACTGAATCCCCAAGTAATTGGCCATCCTGCAGGAAGGTTTGTCTTATAATAACTAGTGCCGAAATCATGAACTAAAACTAAATGCCAAAACATGCATTATTGCATCCTTTGGGAAGTCATCTGCCCCAGAAAACTACCACATTGACAATACACTCCTAAGAGTTGACCCAGTTGATGGGGATTTGAGAACTTAATGTGGGCAGTGAACTAACATTTGACTAACATGCATCTATTGTTGTAAGAAAGTCCCTCTATATTGTACAGCTTTTAAACAAAGGGATTGTGTCTAGATCTAGGGATGTTATTGGCCCCCCTTTACTCAGCCTTAATTAGGGCAGTTCACTGCATATAATCACCCTGTGGCATGTATCTGTTCAGACACATGCAACAACTGGAACACCCACAGAGATATACCTTACTAAAGGATATAAGGCCTATAAAACGTGTCCTTGATGGACTGACTCAGAGCCTTGTCTCTATAGTTGGTATCCTACAAAGTGCTAAGAGGTGAACTGTGTCTGGCATACAAGGTATCCTCCAACCCATTACTGATGGATTTATGGCACATAAACAAGTCAGGTGGCGCATAAATACTCAGTCTAAGGATCTAAATGTCTTCTGCAACATCAACGGAATGATTTGGAGGGACAGGTATATCTTGCAGAGGATGCCGCTGATGTAGAACAGACTTCCCATCCAGATAAAGCAAAGTTCTTTCCTGTCCATTTTCAAGCTTAACTTAAATCTATTGATCGTAAACAGAAAATTTACCCAGGACTGCCCCCTGTACTACTGTTAGGGGCAGCTTCTAAATGCTTTATCTCATGCATGGGTCCCCTTAAATTATCTGTGGTATGATCCCAGTTATTCTCATTAGGGTAATGTATAATTATTGACGATGGGATGGGAAAGGCCACTCTGTAACCAAATGGGATAGGTTATATCGAGCACAAAAAGGGAAACTGGTTAGGCTTAAAATGGCCCGCAAGGACAGCTAGCCTTGAATTTGCCTGTGAACTTATTCCCCAAGATACAGTAGCTAGGCTAGACTGGATAAAAATTATATTTTACAGGAATATGTATTTAATTAAAAGTTGTGAAACCCATTCAATAACTGTATCAGATCATGCACCAATAGAAGCTAAGATAAAAATGCAGGATAATAATGTAAAAATGAGAAACTAGCACTTTACTACTTTTCTCTCAAAAAGAGAGGAATTTCAAGAATGGGTAGAGGAAATGATTTGATAGTTGTTAGGGAAGACAGAAATTTCTTCAGAATGGATTGCTAGTGAGTTGGATGAAATGAAAACAAAGTTTAAAAACATGGTAGAGGTAAGAGAGGTACAAGAAAGGAGTAATATACATTGTATAGAGGGGGTTGACAAAAGTTAAAATATTGCAGAAGAAGGGGAATCTCACAGAACAAGAAGAGGAACAATTGTAGAATGTTAAAGGGAAAGTGTTCGGTGTGACCCAAATTCTGGATCTCAGTAGAACCCATAAACTACTACCATCTATCAAGGAAGGCCCCAGACTCAGCGACAAAACCATTTGTCCTAATCAAGCCTAGAGACCTTTCTAATCTCTAGTGGAAAGTCACTCCATAATCTACCAGACCTTTGATGAAAATATCATATTTCCAGGTTTGTACTATTGTTTATAAAAATGTGTTATTCCTAGTACCACTTGTATGTTGTCTCATCTCCATAGCAATTATAGCTAAGATAGCTGCATGATTCATGCATTTTATACAGTTGTGAGGTCACCTGTGACTGTCCTTTACCATATTGAGTATAGAGAGAATTGCTCCAGTTGGTTCCTATAATTTTAGTGTTTAAATCAATTTATCTGTTTAGTATACTATTTGTGTATAGAATAAGGGAATAGTTGGGTAATATGCATGAGTTTTGAAAATTTTTTTTAATAACTCCAGACCACAAAAGCCTTTATCACAACAACTTGGGTAGTGAAAATCAGAAATAGTTATGGACAAACTTGTGAGCCTGTGACATGAAAAATATAGAGAGACCCTGTAAAGGTGTTAAAGATGTTTTGGAAATTTTATGAAAATATGTGTAAAGCAAAGGAATGGGGAAACCAATAAAAGGTACAAATGAAAGTATTTCTGGAGGGCTTATTTATGGCAAGGTTAAAAGAGGGTGAAGTTTGACAATTAATAGCTAAGATAATACACAAGATAAAACTAGTGAATATCTATATAATATATACATACACACACACACGCACACACATATATATACATATATATATATATATATATATATATATATATATATGTGTATATATATATATATATATATATATCATCAGGGGAGTCTCCAGGAATATATGGTATTTCTGTAGAAGTTTGGAAATTTGGAGGAAAGAAAATAATAAAGATCTGGAGGGTTTTTTATAACAGTATTTAAAAAAAGTGTGGGTGTTTGGGTGTGGGTGTGTGTGGGGAGTGAAGTATCAGCATCTTGGGGCAAAAACTGTAGTAACTGCATCATTCAAAGGATAAATACCCTTCAAACCCAGCCTCATATAGCCTCATTTCAGTTTCAAACCATGATTATAAACTTTCTGCCCATACTAGCTAAGAGAGTAACAAATATGTTGCCTAAATTGATAGATATGGATCAGTGTGATTTTGTGGAGAGGGTGTAGACATGTGACAACATAAATCAAGCAAGGATCCAGAGGGGAACAAAACCGTAAGAAAATAATGCCATTGTTGGCAGTTCTTGGTGAAGAGAAACAACTCCGTAGAGTCAGCAGGTATTTTATGAGTAGGACATTGATAGCATTTGCATTCCCTGTTAGAATAATAGGGTTATTAAGGAGGCTGTATGAATGGTCAGAGACAAGAATTAAAATGAGGGGGTTCTCTGACAAGCTCCATTTGAACAGGCACACCAGGTAGAAAAGTCATCTTTCCTCTTTGTTATTTGCTTTATAGTCTGAGCCACTGACAAATAAAATAAAGGATTCACAAATCTGAGGATATAACTGATATCAGTTGGGATATAACAATGAAGCTAAAACAAAGACTATTGCGGTAAACTTTGCACCCACACATAAACTGGTTCAGCAAATAAAGGCTGTAGCTGTAAACTGTGGGTTCACCCACAAACTGGTTCAGCAATGCTCATACTTATAGATAATTTATATTTATGTGTATTGATTAAAAAATATTCTGTTATGACAGCTACGGATATGTGGGAGAGACTAATCAAGATAGTGCAAACATGAGAAGGTGGAAGGACTTGATTATGGATATTGATAGTAATTATAGTTTTATTTACACGTCAGGTATGTTTTTTCAACCAGAGAAGTTGTGAACAATAATTAATAAAGAGATGAAGATATTTATTTGGAAGTGGAAGAGGGCAGGATTTAAGTAGAATATGTTGATTCTCCCTAAAGAATAAGGTTGGCATAGTAGTTAAGGTGTTTACCTTATAGGCATAAGGTGCAGGGTTTAATTTTCACACAGAGTAATTTTCTGGGCTTGGAATGGCCCACAAGGGCATTTAGCCTGGTACTAATTTAAGGCTGGGAAGTTAACATAATGGTTAAGGTTCCATTCCTTTTTGATGTCCAAACAGAGAGCTTCCAGGTTTTCCTGACTCTGAAGTCGAAGAAGAGCTGGATAGGCCCTTTACCAATGCTTCCCGTGTGGCCTTCTCCATGGCCAGTGGTGATATTAACTGTACTGGCACTGTGGCTAGGGCTTTGAGCATAGTCATAAGTCTATGTAAGATAACATGACTGAAGCTTTCTTCTTTTAAGGATGTAATCAGACAAGTCGTCCTACATGCCCCCTTCTGGAGGAGGGATTTTTTTATCCATGTCTCCCAAGAATTGATAGAGAATCTCTGGAAGAAACAGCGGGTCCTGTACACAAATGAGGAGTCTGTGGTTCCCCTTATACTCTTTCTCCTGTCTGCAAACCATCACATTTTCCATGTTAGAAGAAGCCCCCACAGATGTTGAGGTGTGACCCTAAGCATCATTGCACCTTTTGTCCAGCATTTGCAGTCCTAACTCCATTCCTTCCCTGTTATAGAGGCCATTCCCTGAGTTTGTCCTGTCTTGGAGAGCCATTATAATTAAAAAAAAAAAAAAAACAACACAGACACACACACACACACACACACACACACACCTCTACTACATGTAATCTTACTTAGAGCTCGTAGGTCCTTCCCTAGAATGAGCTCATAGAGACTACTCCCACATTAGAATGTGCTCCACTGAGAGATTAGACCATCTACACAGAGCTTTTTGGATAGGTCCAGAGTTCAGAATGGGGCTGTAAAGGCACTGTCTCTCCTTAGGAGCAAGATCAGGGGTTTTACTTTTGCCTCTGTCTGGTTCATAAAGGGATAGAAGACTTCTGTTTCATTTTGCACCTCAGTGATTTCATTCAGTATATCTGGTACATCTAGGGTTTGAGTAGTGATTCTCCATGGCTAATGTCTGTGATGCTCCAGAGACCTGGAGGGTTTCACTGAACATGACGGGGCTTGTTCCTTTACTTTAACAGGAGGGTCCTTTGCTTTGCTGTCACTGAACTACCCTTTCAGTACAAATAAAGAACTAAAGGTAGAGGTGAAAACTTTGTTGGAAAATAACACCTCCACATTTACCCAAAATACATATCTTTCTCCATGTGCCTTTTTCAGGCACTGTTGTGCAGCATCCCTGGCTTGTTTTCTCCTTTGTTTGAATGCCAAAGAGAGCTTTATAAACTAGGCAGATGTCAAATCTGAGTCAAACAAGCTGATGGCATTCAATGAGAACTAAACAATTCCTTTTGCTCAGTTGTCTGTTACTTTCTTTTATTTTGCTTTGTAATTGTTGGAAATTACTGGCAGAACTGTACCATCTTTCCTTGATACCCGTTTCAGCACTAATTTATAGTTCATTAGTTAGGTCCCTCTCATCTGTCACTGTAGACCATAGATCACTACTTTATTGCTGTTTTCTAGCAGCATTTTTGCATGTTTTATTGCAACCCAGTTATTTTTTTCTGTGAAAACAGGTCTCTTTAATCTCACTTTCTTCACACGTGTTTGCCAGACTTCAGCAATTTCTTATTCACTCCGATGAGCTTTCTGTTTTCCTCATTTCTACACATGTAGACTTAGTGGCTTTGCTGGGCTGGAGGTGTGGCCAGGTTTCATGTGCCATCATCCCCTTCTCCATGCACCCCACACGTATCTCCATTTGTTCTTCATGTTAACCACACCCTTTATATTGTAATCTATTAGCTCCCAAATATCCTCACTTAGTTCAAGCCACTGTAAACTCCCATTCTAATAACAGTACCTATTAGACATGAATCTTCACCTTCAGTATTAGTTCTTGTCTTGTGTACTAATAGCATAGATTTTTGAACTTACACTACATTTGCAGTACAGCTGGAATAACATGGTGACCTTTTCACTATTCATGTGGATACATTGTGGGACAATCACTATGCAATGCGTTTTAGTTTTTAGTACTTAATAAATAAGCATCTCTCCAAGCATGTCTAAGGGTCAGCTCTCAGTGTTTTTTCCTGTCTACCTGATGAATCTGGGCATCTTAGGGCAATGTAGCAATTGCCTCATGTACACAGACAACCCTGTCCTCCTACCACCCAACACTACAACTTATAACAGATGCACTTATATAGCCAAACTGGAAACAAAGCTCTCTTCACCCAAGAATGGACTAGACAGTCAAGAGGAAAAGGTAAACACTTGCACCACACCACACTCATCACAGAGTCCCTCAAAACCTACGCCACCCAAACACACACATAGCAACATAAAACACATACCTACATTATCGGAAGCTCTCAATAAAAATCTGCTCAAGCAACAGAGACCTCCAAAGCATAAACGCATCCAACCTCCACCCCCAACACAACCCAAATGACACATAAACCACAAAGTCAGTGTGCCACTCAGCCATAGCCCATAAGCCATAACAATGTACCCAACACTCTAGTCATAGATGACTCTATAGTCAGGCACACTGATGTTCCACTCACCAGGCTAAACAAGGAGAAAGTTACTGTCAGCTGCCTGTCGGGTGCCTGGATCCACCACATAACACAAGCACTCAGGTCACTCCACAAGTACAAATATGACTCTGTCATTGTCCATGTTGGTGTGAATGACCTGAGACGTACCTCCCTGGACTACATGAAAAGAGACGTGGAGGAGCTCTCCAGTCTTGTAGCCCAGGCAGGTATGACCCTAGCCCTGAGTAGCATCCTGCCATCACCCAGAATAATACCACAGTACAAGGACAAAATGATTGACTTCAACAATTGGCTAAGCTTCTGGTGTCATTCTAATGGGATCCAGTATTTGCCTGGCATGACATGATCGACAGACCACAATGCTTTGCCAGAGATGCCCTGCACCTGTCGCCCTTGGGATTCCAGATACTGGTTAAGGCTCTTGCCACTCCTATAGTGCCTTTTTTAGGCAAGGTTCAAATGACAAATTCACCACCATAACAGGTGCAAGCAAGCAAAATCTGAGGGTAATGCCACTCAGTGTTAAAAGTCTAAACCTCAAAATGCATTCACTCGAGGCACTCCTTAAAACAGAGAACATCGACATCTGTGCAGTGACAGAGACCTGGTTCAAGGCTCCAGAGAGCACCCCTGCATTACCAGGCTATAATTCATGCCACACCTTTCGGCCACCTAACCTGATCCAAAACACTAAAGGTGGAGGCGTGTTCATATTCATATTCATTAAGGATATCCACATCTCCAGGTTAGTTGCTCAGCATAATGCATCCGAGATTATCCAAGTGCAACTAACTCTGGGCAAGACCACAATCCAAATTGTAACTTGCTACAGATCCCACACCATGCCCCAAGATTCCCACTCCTCACTTCTTGATACACTGGAAAATATTAGGGTACAACCTAACACCCGAATAATGGGCGATTTCACTACCCCACCATTAACTGGG
Organism: Protopterus annectens; assembly: GCF_019279795.1. Taxonomy (NCBI): domain Eukaryota; kingdom Metazoa; phylum Chordata; order Ceratodontiformes; family Protopteridae; genus Protopterus; species Protopterus annectens. The sequence goes on from NC_056735.1 coordinate 776,768,977, forward strand.
AAAACTACTAATGTACCAACTGTTTTGCTTAACGTTTTCTGGAATTCATAAATTCCAGCTCCTTGGATCAACTTATCCACACCCCCCCCAGGGCAGTAATACTCTGTACCCATGAGCTACCACATAGGTGGTAGTCTACTTAACAGCAAAAGTGTGATAAGAGACCTTGGGACACAGGTGGACAGTAGTCTCTCCTTTGATAACCACATCGCCACAGTAGTCAAGAAATCCTTCTGCGTGGCACACTTCATCACAAAAGGTTTCTCATCCAGGAAAAAAAGAGGTCATTGTTCCCCTCTACTCATCACTCATTAGACCCATTATAGAGTACAACACCCCTTTTGGAACTGGAAAGGCCGCAGAAATATCTCACAAAGAGGAGTACTGGCCTCAAACAGATGCCCTACGCAGACCATCTCAAAAAACTCCAGCTTTACTCCGTTGCATATCGCCTACTCAGAGGCGATCTCTGCCTAACATACAAAGCTATGTCAAACCCAAAGCTGTTGGACATGCTCCACTTAAAGAAATCCCAGTCCTTCCGAGCTGCACACTCTAGGGACCTAAACCTTGTCACCACAATAAACAGAACATGCTGGAGGGATAGATTCCTGTCCCAGAGACTTCCCATACTCTGGAGCAAACTACCTGTCTGTATCAAGCAAAGCTCCTCATTAGCACTCTTCAAGAAAAATCTTGATGATTGGATGGGAAATAGGAAATTCACCCCAGGTTCACCTCTGTGGCTCTGCTTGACAGGGGCACAGGAAAATAATTTTCTTGGGTAGCAAAAGCCAGGGTACCTTTTTGGCTAGGCTTATATAGGCCCTAGGGCCGAAAGCCTAGTACTTACCTATGAACTTGTATCATATAAGTTTACCTCAGCCATCAACCTGCACATCCTCTCTACATTTGGCACTACAAACTAGAAAAGGAAAAGCATCCTTGCACATTGCTTTTCTCAGGAAATGAAAAAAAAAAAAATACTGTGTCTAGTTGAAGGACTGCGTGGCTACCTTTCCAACTCTCTGTGTGTGTGTGCTGCAATGGACTCATGTCCCATGCAGGATATAGTCATGTCTTACATCTGCTGTTTGCTGAGATAGGCTATGGCTTCCCCATGACCCAGAATAGGATAAAGTGGTTATTTGAAAATTCATGAATTAATGAATGCAGTGACTTCTGACTGAAAGGATTGCTTTGCTATCCTGTTAACAGAATAACTTGTTTAGTTACTTCATAGAACTGTCATTCTGATCATTCAAGCAGGTTACTCATTCTGTAGTCATTTTAATACTGTAGTACTTATTCCACTGTGGTTGTACTGGTAACACTTCAATGAATTGCCTACTAGTTAGTCACACAGTTCAATCTCAGCAGACTCCCTGTGAGTGGGAATGCAATGAGTGCAACAAGTGGATATTACGCTTTCCCCAACATAGTGATATCCCTTGCCAAATATAAGGCCACACCTACATCCTGAGTCTGCCATTTTTGCCTTTCACATAGTTTGGTGTTCATTACTAATTCACGTCATTGAAAAGTTGCTGTGTTCCAGATCTAAAAAATAAAGTTTGAGTGTGTCTGTTGCTAAAATATAGTAAGTCAGGACCTGCCTGAGTTTTGTCGTCTTTACTGCCTGAGAGAGGAGATCAAAGTGAAGCAGTGACTAAAGTGTCAGTGATCCAACCCAGCCAGCTGCAGACATCGCAGGCAGAATATCCTGACCTGACTTGCTTCCTTACCGGGATGTTAGCAGTTCATAGTTCCTTGTAATGTGGTCAATGGGAGGGTCCCATGCAGCCCAAGCTATCTGATAGAGCACATCAAAAGACCAAGAATCAAGAGTGTAGCTTGTGGACAAGATCTCCTTGAGGTAATTCCTTTTCACAAGTGGCTTTCCAGTCCTCACAGGTGTTGAGCTGTCCTCAACTGAAGAGAGCTTGAACTTCCACCCATCTTCCCTTCTCTTCCCTTTTATTAGATAAAGCAGTACACCCATGGCTTCTAATCTGGAAGGTGCATCCTGGGGTATAAGTGGCACACCCCCTTTGAAATAATGAACTTGCTTTGATCCTGGAGAGTACCTTGTTTAGTTTCTAACAGGCCCTCTTGCGTCCTGTCTCACAGATAGTGGTCCACCTGTTCTTTGTGTGCCAGGGATTATAGTTCAAATTTTTTTTAGCTTGTGGGATCTCAAATGACAAGTGTAAGAATGTACCTTTAGGAAGCATGGTATATAATGCCAGAGCTGGGTCTTGTGCATATTTATTTATCTGTTTAGTCTTTACAGGGAAGACCCAAGTGAGAAACTTCCCACATAGAGTTAAAATACACTAAATATTTTTTTAAGTATTCGTAAAGACAAGTACAAAGGAAGTGCAACATGAATGCATAATAAAAATGAGGATTTTCTTCATGTTTCACTGTTGCAGTCATCACATCTGGGTTATCTGCTTGCAGTAGCCCTCAGTTGGCCTGATTATCAAAGTCTTGGGTCCTGCGTCGGTTGCTGTCTCATCTTCCATGACGTCAGGTAGTTAGGGGTATAAAGCATGCAGCTGGCACAATTACATCGGTCTTTCTTGCCGTGCGGTGCCCGAAGCAAAAGCAATTTGCAAGTGCCAGTCAGCCGACTCCTAAAATTTTCGTTTTCGAGTTTCAGAACCAAAGTCTTCAACTAAAGCTAAGTCCACCATTGGGGAAACTTTTTCTTGCTCTAAACCGATGTCAGTAAAAGTCAATAATTGTATTTCTTGTGGAAAGCAAATACCTCGTAAAGATTTTAATTCGTACTGTATTCCTTGCCTAGGCCCTGACCACGACGTACCTCGCTGTTGGTTTTGTGCCTTATTTAAACCATGAACTATTCGTCATCGGTACACTTTCACTTCTAAATATTTTGGAACTCGGTTCAATTATCCAGATAAGTCTTCGGTAAGCCACCCAACTACCGACTTTCCGAAAAAAACGCAAAGATAAAGATAGAGACAGGCCGCCTAGGTCCAAAGCTGCCAACAACGTTTCTCCTAAGCTAGTCGCCATTTCACTGGTACTCATTGAGGTGCTTTTGCAGCCCCTGATACCTGCTACTTCAGATTCGCAGGACTCTACTGAGACCCATTCGGAGTCCAGTATGCCGCGAGATGCTTCAACTGTGGAACCTGTGGATGTCTCTACCTTGGATGGGTCCGGAGCTGCTGTGCAGGCACTGGCTTCTGAGAGTGTATTCAGGCCTACTGACTTGCATATTAAACTGACGCCATCTTCTTCTTCTAGGACTAAAACTCAAACCATGCCTAGGAAACCGACGCCCAGACCGCATGGTCAGGCCTCTATGCCTAAAAAACAAATGATAAGAATGGCTGAAGACATTACTTTAATCAGGGGAAGCCACCCTTCCCCATCTAGAGAGAGACCTAGGACTGAATTTACTTATGATACTTCTGACCAGATTCTGAAATTTCTGTCTCTTCTGATGACCAGGATTTACCCTTGTCTACCTATGAGGATTCTGATGCAGAGGACTGTATTCCCTCTGCTTCTCCCCCAGAGGATTTTTCTTTTGGTGAAAGCTTGCATACTCTTAGGGAGCATTTTTACTGGGAAAGCCAGGATTACTCTGATTCTAAAAAGAGGCTTAGAGATTTCTTATTCCTGCCCCAACACAGGCCTTTAGCTATCCCTCCTGTATTGGACATTGTTGACTATGCCTTTTCAGAATCTAGCTTTGCCCGTAATTCTTTACCTCCTACTCCCAGGAAACCTGATAGATATTACAGGGTTCCTGATTTTCACAAGTTCCTTTTTAAAAATCCTACTGCGGATCCTGAGACCATTTCACAGGGACCCAAGGGCATTAAGGCTACTACTGCCAAAAATCCTAACCCCTCTGATAGAGATTCCAGGGCCCTGGATAGATGGGGTAAGAAGGTATACACCTCTGCAATCTTGGCCATCAGGGCCTTAAATTGCCAGTTTTATATGTTAAAGTATCAGCAGCATATTATTGGATTGCTTAAACAGAAATTGATGTTGATTCCTGTTTGTGCTGAAAATAAGGATTTACAGGATTTAATGCATTCTGCTGAGCAGGTTGGAAAACATACTTTGCAATGTGGTTTTGATTCACTAGAGGCATCTTGCAGGGCTGCTGTCACCAGGTCTGTACTTAGAAGGCATGCTTGGCTTAAGGAGCAATCTTTGCCAGATCATGTTAAAACTAAATTGCTGGATGCTCCTTTAAATCAGGACCGCCTGTTTGGTGACAAAGCAGAAGTTCTTAAAAAGATGGAGGAAAAAGCTAAATCTATGCAAACTGTTAAAGATTTCTTGCAAGTGCAGCCTCCTAGATTTAGTAGGCATTTGTCCTCAAAAAATTGGTCCTTTCCTACCTCTTCCAGGCTTTCTCAGTTTAAACCCAGAACAGCAGAACACCCAGGCTTCAGTCCCAGGGTACACACATGACTAAGCATTGGGGGGCTCCCACTTCCAAATCAGGGAGTAGTAAGACTCTCCCCCCTGTGGTAAGCTGTCTCAATGACTTAACTTTAAAACTTCCAAGCACTTCTCAACTGACTGCTCCTTTAGGGGGAAAGATTGCTCTTGCAAGCAAAAAACTGGGAACTCATTACCCAGGACAAATGGGTTTTAAACATAGTTTCCCAAGGATACAGATTTCACTTCCACACATTACCAACCCCAAACGGTTGGCCAGCTCCACCCCCAAATCAGTGGGCACAGGCTCAAAAGCAAGTACTCTCTCTTAAGATTAAAGGCTATTCAGACTGCACCAGAAGAGGAAAAGGGACAAGGTTTCTACTCAAGACTTTTCCTGGTACCCAGAAAAGACAACTCATGGTGTCCTATCCTGGACCTGTCTATCCTAAACACCTATTTGGTGATTCCAAAATTCAAGATGCTAACTCTTCACCAGTTACGTCCCATGATCAGCAAAGATGCCTGGTTGGCAACACTGGGTTTAAAGGAAGCCTACCTGCACATCCCAATCAGGGAATCTTGCAGAAAATACCTACACTTCAAAGCAGGATGCATGCACTATCAGTTCTCTGCACTGCCTTTTGGCTTATCTACTGCACCCAGGGTATTTACAAAGTGCCTAGCTCCAGTCATTGCATTTTGCAGGCAAAGAAATATTCAAATATACCCATACCTGGACGAATATCTAATTCAGGCAGAAAGCCAGGACATACTTCTGAATCATCTGGCATTTTTACAAAAGGTGTTAACTTGTGTGGGATACACTGTAAGCAAAAAAAAAAAAAAATCACATCTGGTACCATGTCAAAAAATTATATTCCTGGGAGCAGGCTTGAACACAACTTCCCAGATGGCTTTCCTCACGCCAGAGAAACAAATTCATTTGACAACTTACTTCAAATTAGTGGCCACAAAACCCTGCTGTCTGCAAGGCAAATACTGCAAGTCTTGGGGTTCATGGGTTCATGCATTCTACTAATTCCATATGCAAGACTGCATATGAGGAAACTACAATGGTATCTAAAAAGTCTATGGTGTCAACATTCTCAGGATCTAGAAGCAATGATTCCTATCATACCTTGCCTACGGTTAGAATTCCTTTGGTGGGCAGAGGTCTGCCACCAAAACAAGGGACTACCATTCACTCTACCCCCTCCTGCCCAGACCCTAACAATAGACACATCAGATTATGCATTGGGGGGGGGGGGCTCACCTTCAGGGAAGTGCATTCAGGGCAAATGGAACCCAAGTCAAATGCACCTGCCTATCAATCAAAAAGAAATGTTAGCTGTACAGAATGCTCTGACAGCCTTCAAGGACCACATTCTCCCAGGACAGTTAATGGTAAAGACGGACAAACACCACTGTTATGTGGTGCATAAACAAGCAGGGGGGTACCCATTCTTACTCCTTCTGCAGACTAGCCATTGCTCTGTGGAACACAGCCTTGAGCTACCAAGTGCATCTACAGGCTCAATTCCTGCCAGGAAAACTAAATACACTGGCAGATGAACTAAGCAGAAATCTCATGGACCCACTCGAGTGGAAACTGGAACCAAAAATTTTCAACATGTTGATCAACAAATGAGGGATCCCAGATATAGACCTGTTTGCCTCCCCCCAGAACTACCAATTGGACAAATTCTGCACAAGGACTCCCCACAAACAAGATTGGAAAGTGGATGCTCTGTCCTTCAGCTGGAAAAATCTGTCATTTTATGCCTTTTGTCCTCTGCCTCTCCTCTCCAAAGTACTACTTAAGATCAAACAGGACAAACCAAGAATGATACTGATTGCACCAGACTGGCCACGCCAGCACTGGTACTCCCTCTTGCGCAGTGTGTCACAGCTGGCCCCATGGCACCTACCTCAGACCCCTACCCTGCTGTCTCAGCAGGAGAGCCAGATTCTGCACCCCCAGCTTCAAACCCTGAACCTGGCAGCCTGGCTAATTACCTAATCTCTCCATTACCATCCCTCAGTAAACAAGTGTTGGATGTCATTTTGGAGGCAAGGAGGCCTAGTACTAGAAAATCTTATGCTGAAAAATGGAAAAGATTCTGTGCCTGGAACCAAACTCAAGAGATGGCCACAGCTGTGCCCAATTTACCTCAGATACTTCAACACTTACCTGAGATGCTTCACAAGGACCTTTCTTTTTCCACCATCAAAATTCACGCCTCAGCCATTTCAGCTCATTACAACACAGAACCACTCCTCTTTTCTCACCCACTGCTCAAGCAGTTCCTCAGAGGGACCAAAAACTTAAGACCACCCAGGAGAGCCCCAACTCCAGCCTGGGACCTTCATTTTGTATTGGAAAAGCTCACTCTTCCTCCTTTTGAGCCAGCTGAAAGTGCAGAGTTAAAATTCCTTTCTTGGAAAACAGCTTTCCTTTTAGCAATCACTTCAGCAAGAAGGGTATCTGAATTACAGGCCCTTATGGCAGTGGAGTCTTTCATCATCTTTCATGCGGGCAGGGTGTCCCTCAGGACCAATCCCTCTTTCATGCCCAAGGTGGTATCCACTGTGGCTCTTAATGTCTATTCATTTGCCAACCTTCTTTTCTAATCCACAGAACAAAGGGGAATGGATACTGCACTCCTTAGATGTGTGCACAGACAACCAAGATTTTACTTGGGCAGAACTAAACCTCAAAGAAAATCTGAACAACTGCTGATGGCATTTGCTGCAGGGGCAGAGGGGAAGGCTATTTCAAAGCAAACCATTTCTAAATGGATAGGTCATTGCATTCATTTCTGCTATAAACACCATGGAAAACCTATCCCACAGGGAATTAGACCCCATTCAACCAGGGCTGCATCTACCTCTACAGCTTTTCTCAGAGGTATCCCTACCAGAGACATCCTAGAAGCTGCTACCTGGAGTTCTGTACATACTTTCACCAAGCATTACCATTTGCCATTTTTCTCTAAATCCAGAGCTGGTTTTGCCACTGCAGTCTTGCAGGGCCTAATAGCTGGTCCTAATGCTCTCTAATTGCCTCCTCCCTTCGTTAGCTTTGGGAGTCTACCCAAATGTAATGACTGCAACAGCGAAACATGAAGAGCATAGTACAGTTGTGTACACTTACCATAAATGTAGATTTTCGAGTGTATTCACTGTTGCAGTCCTGGTTACCCTCCCTCCAGCCCCCCTGACTTCTTTTGGCTATACCTCTATTCTCCATTACTATACTTAAAAGCTTTCTGGTGTATTTGCTTTTTTGTTGGAGGTATAACCTTGTGTGTGTGTGTGTGTGTGTGTGTGTGTGTGTGTGTGTGTGTGTGTGTGTGTGTGTGTGTGTATGTATATATATATATATATATATATATATATATTTATTTAATTGTTTCCCATTATGGGGGGGCACCTGACATCTGGGGCAAGGAAAACTGATGTAAAGGCGTCGGCTGCATGCTTTATACCCCTGACTACTTGACGGAAAATGAAACAGCAACCAATGCAGGACCTAAGACTTTGATAATCAGGCCGACTGAGGGCTACTGCAAGCAGATAACCCAAATGTGATGACTGCAACAGTGAATACACTCGAACATCTACATTTATGGTAAGTGTACACAACTGTACTTTCTTAAAGACAGTAGGACAAATTCAAAGAAGCCATTTGGTAAAAATTGATAAGACATTGTTAGATAAACAATGATGGGTTTCTTAAACACAATAAGCTGTTTTTTTTTAAAGCCAGTAAGACAGAGTTCAAAGAAATAATTTGATTGACAGTACTCAGCTTCACAGTTGTTGGCAAAGGCCCAGTTTAAAGGAGACCTTGGTAAGTTGTTGAGCAGGTATAATATATGGTCAGTGGGTATGTTGTAGTGAAATTAAGACATATAAATCAGTTTTAATATTATAACAGGTAAAGCAGCGTTTTAGTAATATAGAAGAAAAAAGTCATATGTAACATTTGATAAAGGAAGTCTGGAATAGCTCCTGGTCTCCACCCTGGGTCACACAGGCATGGTAGTCCCCAAAGCATCCCTTTTGTATAGAAAAGCTGGGCATCAGCCACTTCATCGTATCACTTTCAGATGGCCATACCAGTGGCTCTTCTGTTCCTGAACTCAAGTTGCCACTGGCACAGATGGACTGCCTGTCTCTGCACATAAGTCCAACACATAAATACCTCCGGAAAATTTGCCTTTTGTCAGGGAATCAAGATTTCATGAGATGTATGGGAAGAATCTGAAAACATTTAGCACCTTCTTTAAGAGCTACAAATGGTTTATCTTACTGCATAAACTCCTTGTTTTAATTGGAAACAAACAAAAAAATTTAGCATGAAGGCTGATAAAATTAGGATCCACACATTGAAGTGATTTGGATGCTACCTGCAGATTAGCTGTTTTAACGGACTCTACAAGACGACACTCATAGACGATTAGTGAAACATACCTTAAGAATATTAAATGAGTCATTTGATGCCTCAGTAACTGAGGCCTTACACTTTGGTTAGTCAACTTATGGCAACGTTACTGAAAGCTAAGTCCTCATTTAAGAACATTTATTGAGTTCCAACCCCTCAGTTTCAGAAGAATTCCCCTAGAAATAAAAGTTCATTTTACAAGAGTGGAATACCCATCCAGCAGCCTTGTGGCAAGAAGCAGTTCTTAGCTAATTCAAGCTTAGATGAAAGGGGAAAAATATCAACAAGTTTTTCAAGCGACTGCATGCTGTTTCTCTCCCCCCTCCTTCCCCCTACCTTTAGGAGTCATCTTCCAGTGACATCGGTAAGAAGCAATTACAGACCAGTATGTATTACAAGCAATAGCTTAAAATTATAGGGCATAATTTCAGCAGTAACCACAGACTCAATCACACCATTCCATGCACATTATCACATCACTTAGCTTAAGCCCTACTTTCAGTGGATCAGTTTTTGCTGCGCGGTGCCTGAAGCAAAAGCAGTTTGCAAGTGCCAGTTGGCTGACTCCTGAGATTTTCGTGTTCGAATTTCAGATCCGAAGTCTTCACTAAAAGCTAAGTACCCCGTTGGGGAAACTTTTTTCTTGCTCCAGACCGATGTCAGAAAAAGTTAATAATTGTATTTCTTGTGGGAAGCAAATATCTCATAAGGACTTTCATTCTTACTGTATTCCTTGCCTAGGCCCTGACCACGACGTTGCTAGCTGTCATTTTTGTGCTAGATTTAACCAACGCACTATTAAGCGTCAGTATGATTTTGCATTTCACTATTTTGGCAGAAGATTTAACTATACAATGTCGGATAGCCATCCGACTACCGGAATTCACAAGAAACGTAAGGAAAAGGACAGGCATCTGAGGTCCAAAACCGATGAGGCTTCTTCTAAGCCAGTCGCCGGTTCTCAGTGAGCGCCTTCGCAGCCCCTGACGACTGCTACTTTAGACTCGCAGGCCGCTACCGACACCCACATGGAGTTGACCAGGCCGCTGGAAGCTCATGATATTGGACCTTCGGAAACTATTCCCTCAGATGGGTCCAGAGCCGCTGAGCAGGCATCGGCTTCTGAGGGTGTTTTCAGACCTACTCAATTATATGTTAAAATGACTTCAGCTTCAAAGGCAAAGACTAAAGCACCTTTAAAGACAAAGAAACAAGTACAACAGCCTCATGGACAGGCCTCCATGCCTAAAAAACAGATGCTCAAAATGGCCGAAGGCCTAATTACTTTGATCAGGGGTTCCCATCCCCCTCCTCATAAGAGGCCTAGGCCAGAGACAGAATATGAATCTTCAGATCAGGTTTCCATTTCATCTGATTCCTCTTCTGATCAGGAATACTCTCTTCCTCCCTATGAGGATTCTGATGCTGAAGAATCAATCCCTTCAGCCTCTCCTCCTGAGGATTATTCTTTTGGGGAAACTTTACATACCATGAGGGAGCATTTCCACTGGGAGAGCCAAGATTATTCAGAATCTAAGAAAAGGCTCGGAGACTTCCTTTTACTACCACAACACAAGCCCCTAGCTATTCCACCTGTGTTAGACATTGTAGATGATGTAATTTCAGAGTCCATTCTGACCCCTGGCTCTTTACCTCCAGCTCCTGTTAAGCCGGACAGGTACTACAGGGTCCCTGACTCTCATAAATTCCTTTTCAAAAACCCTGCTGCTGACCCAGAAACTATATCTCAGGGTCCCAAAGGGTTCAAGGCTTCCACTGCAAAAAACCCTACTTCCTCTAACAGGGGTTCTATTGAGCTGGACAGAATGGGAAAAAAGATTTACACTTCTGATACCCTGGTTATAAGGGCTTTAAATTGTCAGTTTCATATGCTCAAATATCAGCAATATATTATGTCACTGCTTAAACAGAAAATGTTGATAAATTCTGAATGTGCAGAAAACAAAAGAAATGCAGGAATTATTGCATGCAGCTGAACAAGTTGGAAAGCATACTTTACAGCGTAGTTTTGATTCTCTGGAGGCCTCCTGCAGGGCCGCAGTTACGGGTTCTGTCATTAAGAGGCATGCTTGGTTAAAGGAACAAAATCTACCTGATCATGTTAAAGCAAAATTATTAGATGCTCCATTACAGCATGATGCCTTGTTTGGTGTTAAAGCAGAAGAGGTGTTAAAGAAAATGGAGGACAAAGCTAAATCTATGGAAACAGTCAAGGATTTCTTACCGGTACCGCCACCAAGATTTAGCAGACACTGGCCTACAAAGAATTGGTCCTTTCCAGTGTCAGACAGGCCACAAAGGGGCAGATATAGACGTGCTAGAAGCAGATCCCAGCCCCAAGGTTCATAAAGGTCTAAACAATGGGGTGCTTCTACCTCCAAAACTGGAGAAGACAAATCACAGCCATACAGGAATCAGTCCCAATGACTTCCCCCTGCCTGCGCCAAGCACTTATCTTCTGGCAGCACCTTTAGGGGGAAAACTAGCACTTTTTTCTCAAAATTGGCACATAATAACCCAGGACAAATGGGTCTTAAACATAGTGTCACAAGGCTACAAGTTTCAGTTCCATACCCTGGCCAAGGGCAAACGGTTGGCCAGACCTGCCAAAACATCAATGGGCAGAGGCACAAAAACAAGTCTCATCCCTCATGGACATGAGGGCCATTCAACAAGTACCAGAGCAAGAGCAGGGACAAGGATTTTATTCAAGACTGTTCTTGGTACCCAGAAAGGACAAAGCCTGGAGACCAATACTGGACCTATCTATTCTAAACACATATCTGGATATTCCAAAATTCAAAATGTTGACTCTACAGCAACTTCTGCCCATGCTGGGCAAGAAGGCTTGGCTTGTGACTTTAGACCTAAAAGAGGCATACCTGCATGTCCCAATCAGACAAACATGCAGAAGATATTTCAGATTCAAAGCTGGATCCATGCACTACCAATTCTCTGCACTGCCCTTTGGCTTATCTACTGCACCCAGGGTCTTCACAAAGTGCCTGGCACCAGTAATTGCATTCTGCAGACAAAGAGGAATGCAAATATATCCTTACTTGGAAGACTGCCTCATTCAAGCAGAGAACAAGGACATTCTACTACAGCATATGGCGTTTGTAAAGAGATTACTACTATGCCTAAGGTACACAGTCAATGAACAGAAATCAAAACTAGTACCCTCTCAAGAGATAATATTCCTGGGTGCAAGCTTAAATACAACTTCCCAGAAGGCTTATCTCACGCCGGACAAAGGTAACTGACTATCTATTTCAAACTGTTGGCAACAAAGGCCTAGTTATCTGCAAGAAAATTTCTGCAGGCTTTGGGCTTCATGGCATCCTGCATTCTACTAATTCCATATGCAAGACTGCATATGAGGAAACTTCAATGGTTCCTAAAAAGTATTTGGACTCAACATTGCCACAGCCAGGAAACAATAGTTGCTCTCATTCCCTGCCTGCAACAGGAGTTTCGATGGTGGGCGAAGGCCTGTCACCAGAACAAGGGACAGCCATTCACTCTATCCCCAGCCACACAGACATTAACAACGGATGCATCGGATTATACCTGGGGAGCCCACATGGCAGGAAAATGTATTCAAGGCACATGGTCCGCAAACCAAATGCATCTACATATCAGTCAAAAAGAGATGCTAGCTGTTCAAAATACCCTGACAGCCTTCAAGGACCTACTTCATCCGGGACAACTACTGATAAAGACAGACAACACCACTGTCATGTGGTATATAAACAAGCAGGGAGGCACTCATTCTTACCCACTTTGCAGACTAGCCATCACTTTGTGAGGCACAGCATTGACTTACCAAGTACATCTGCAGGCACAATTCCTGCCAGGAAAGATAAATACTCTGACAGACGAACTAAGCAGAAACCTCATGGATCCCCACGAGTGGAAACTGGATCCGCAAGTCTTCAGCATGGTAACAAGGAAATGGGGATGCCCGGACATAGATCTATTTGCCTCACCTCACAACTGCCAACTAAAGAGATTCTGTACAAGGACTTATCACAGACAAGCATGGAAAGTGGATGCCCTATCTTTCAGCTGGAAAAACTTAACAGTATATGCCTTTCCTCCTCTGCCTCTCCTCCCCAAGGTACTCCTAAAGGTCAGACAGGAGAAGCCAAAAATGATATTGATTGCCCCAGACTGGCCATGCCAGTACTGGTATCCAATCCTAAGGAACTTGTCTCAATGCTCAGCCTGGATCTTACCTCAAGTGCCTCATCTACTGTCTCAGCAGAACAATCAAATCCTGCACAGCGAACTCAAGACCTTAAATCTGGCAGCATGGCGGATAATGTAGTCATACAAAACACACCTTTCACTGAAGCGGTGATGGATGTCATTTTGGAGGCCAGAAGGCCTAGTACTAGAAAATCCTATGCTGGAAAATGGAAGAGATGCTGTGCTTGGAACCAGGCACAAGGAATTGACACAGCTGTACCAAATATTCCTCCGATTTTGCAATACTTGACTGAGATGCTGGACAAAGCCCTATCCTTTTCATCTATAAAAATTCATGCCTCTGACATTTCAGCTCATAGCAATACAGAGCCACCAATTTTTTTCTCGTCCTTTATTAAGGCAGTACCTCATAGGGGCCAAAAATTTAAAGCCTCCAAGGAGATCACCAATACCTGCATGGGACCTCAGTTATGTCTTGGAAAAACTCACCCTGCCTCCTTTTGAGCCAGCCGCTACAGCTGATATAAAGTTTTTATCTTGGAAAACAGCTCTGCTCCTAGCAATAACTTCTGCAAGATGAGTCTCAGAGCTACAGGCACTCATGGCTGTGGAACCTTTTATCATTTTTTATCTAGACAGGGTTTCTCTGAGGACAAACCCGACATTTATGCCTAAGGTAGTATCCAGTGTGGCCCTTAACCAAACTATTCATCTGCCTACCTTTTATCCAAACCCACAGAATAAGGGGGAGAGAATTCTGCATTCTTTGGACATACACAGACAGCTATGCTTCTATTTGAACAGAACCAAAGCTTTCAGAAAGACAGAGCAATTACTAGTGGCATATGCTGCAGGATCACAAGGAAAGTCTATCTCAAAACTGACTATTTCAAAGTGGATAGGCCACTGCATTCGTTTCTGCTATTCACAACATGGCCAGCCAGTACCTAAGGGCATTAGGCCACATTCAACCAGAGCAGCAGCCACTTCAGCAGCCTTCCTCAGGGGAGTACCAACCAAAGACATTTTAGAGGCTGCTACTTGGAGTTCAGTGCACACCTTCACAAAGCACTATCACTTACCAATCTACTCTAAATCCAGGGCAGGCTTTGCCACTGCAGTTCTGCAGGGCCTTATAGTTGCTACTAATGCTATTTAGCTCCAGCCTCCCAATCTTAGCTGTGGGATTCAACCCAATTGTAATGACTGCAACAGTGAAACACGAAGAACATAGTACAGTTGTGTACACTTACCATAAATGTAGATGTTCGAGTATATTCACTGTTGCAGTCCAGGTTACCCACCCACCATCCCCCATTTCCTTGCTGCAACTTATCTGCACTTCTCTAATCTATACAACCTATGTGGTGTATTTGCTTGTAGATGAAGGCAAAATGTATACTTTGGTGCATGCATGTTTTATTGACATATTTTTAGCCTACCCTTTTGGGGGCACCTGACATCTGGGGCAAGAAAAACTGAAGAAAATGGCGTCGGCTGCATCTTTTATACCCCTGGTGCAATGATGTCAGGGAAGAGGCGACAGCAACCGATGCCGGACCTAGACTTTGGAATTCAGGCCGACTGAGGTTAGCCTGCCAGCAGGATAACCCAATTGTAATGACTGCAACAGTGAATACACTCGGAACATCTACATTTATGGTAAGTGTACACAACTGCACTTTCTCGCTGTAGTGCAATCTCAGAGTTGGTATATTTAAGTAGGGGGAGGGTGTGGGGGGTGCAGGGGGTGAAGCTTAATCAGTTAAGCAGTTTGTGTGTTTTTTTATTTGTACGGGTCGAGTTCATGTTTTTGAACATTCATATGTTCGATCATATGGTCTCAGCCATAGGAATTTCTAACATTTGAGCATTCGGTTATGTGAAGTAGACCCATATACAAACTCCAAGATCGCACTACAATGTGGAAAAGGACACATTTCCTAATGCTGGCCAACCACCTGCATTCCCTGGGTAAATTATTCGATCATTAAACGTTCACTGATTTAACATTCAGTGTTTTAAGTTCGATGAAGAGAGGTTTGCTGGCTTTCTCATTTGATGACTGAACATTGACCTGCAATAAAATGGTTGCTTTCCACTTATTCTAGTCAAGGTTTCTCTTCTAGTCTGTTTCTGATTCCCATCATGTACAGTGCTCTTAAAACTACTAGTAGTCATTCCTGAATACGTGTGCACTCAGAACATTACTACCTTACAATAGCTGAGGAATCGTACATTGCATCTTTGGACATTGAAGATACTTACACATCCCATTGAAGCCACCCGACAGGAAGTACTTCAGATTTCAGGTATCTTGTCCGTTTCTGTTTTAATTTTTGCCATTTAGACTATCTGCAGCACTAGAGTATTTTTACCAGATGCTTAGCTCTAGTTTTGCATACCTCAAGAAACAAAATTATAGCCGTCTTTCCTTGTTTTGTGGCTTGCCTACTGGTGAGAAGCTGTAAGATATATTATTTCATCATATCTTGTTACCATTTTCTTTGATGCAGTCCTTGTAGACCACTGTGACTGCAAGACATTCTTGCAACTTTTGAGGCCATCTCCATGCAATTGAAAGTGTTTTTTCCACAAGTAAACAGTTTGAAATTCAGTGTGATTATCAGAATTTCCCAAAAGCAGACATTTACAGCAAGATGGTACATATGAAAACCACACCACTTACAAACAACTAAGAAACCTAACTAAGAAGCAAATATTATCTGACAAAAAAATCTTATTTTGTTACTTGTCAGCAAAAATACATAACCCACAAAACTTTTGGCAAAACCTTAACTACCTCCTCAACCCTGGCAAAACATCTACCCCTGCACGATCTACAACAAATTGCACTGAATGTATAGCATCCCAATTTAACTCTCATTTCATCACAACTCTCACCTCACTTTTAAACAACAACAAATCTAACCAACCCCTTACAGTGCCTACCTATACTAACTGTAAACCCGACTACATCTCTTTAAACCCATACAAACCTCTTGAATCAAAAAACTCCTATCAAAACTAAAACCTACCTGTCTAGCAGCTGACCAACTCCCTAATGACTTCTTAAAAACTGCTGCAAGCTCCATCGCCTATCCCGTATCTATCCTAATCAAGTTCCATCGCAGAATATGTCCCCATACTATGGATAATATCCCATATCATTCTCCTCCACAAGGGAGGCCCATCTAAAGATCTCTCTAATTATTGGCCCATTGCAATTCTCTCACCCCTAGCCAAAATCTTAGAGAAATGTATCCATAAGCAGCTCCTAGACCACCTCACTACAAATAACCTCTTATCTAGTTGACAGCACGGCTTCCTTCCAAAACACAGTACCTCCACAGCCCTCATAAGTTTCACTAACTACATCAATCTCCTCAAAAACAGTGGACAACTAGTCTCTACTATATTCCTTGATATGTCCAAAGCTTTTGAAACGGTATCCCACCAACTACTACTCGACACTCTACCCTCCTTCAACCTCAGCTCTACAGCTTTCATCTGGTTCTTTACCTACCTTACTAATTGACAACAGGCAACTAAGTGGGATAATAAACTCTCCACACTCCTACCAGTGTCTGTCGGGGTTCCCTGAATTCCATCCTAGGCCCTCTCCTTTCTTTTATATTCACAAATAGTCTAAACACTGCCACTAAATCTGCTTCTATTATTTAATATGCTGACAACGCTACTCTTATTTGCTCTGATCCCACACCCCAAGAACTCCAAGATAAGCTGTAGAAGTCGTTTCTAGATATTGAAAATTATCTAAATGAACTTCAACTCATCCTAAACCCAAACAAAACAAAATTAATGATCGTCTCTAGCAGGAAATCCAAAGCAAAACCACCTCCTCTCTCCATCTACTCCACTAATGGCACTATAACAGAACCAGTTAACCAAACAAAAACTACTTGGTATCACGATAGACAACAACCTAACATTCAATAAACACGTATCACTCACAATAAAGAAAGTTCACATCAAACTTGGTGCTTTAAATAGGGCCAAACGTTACCTTACTCAAAATGCCAGACTAGCCACAGACAGATCCCACCTCCTATCAACTCTTCTTTACTGTTCTCAACTTTTCACTAACCTGCACAAGTCTGATTTATATCTACTTGATTCCTGCTATAACAAAATAGCAAAATTTACTGCTAATATACCCAACAGGACCCACCATTGCCTTGCTCTTCAAAAATCACACTGGATTGAATTTCCCAATCTGTTATTGCTCAATCAGCTCACCACTGCCCACTGTATTATCCACAAACCTGAAAACTGCCCTGCACTCTCCAACCTAGTGGAACTAATACCAAACCCCAGGACCCTTAGATCATCTGATAAACTTATACTCAAAGTAAAAAAATCCCATAAATACTTTGGTGACTCTCTCTTCTCCTTCAAAGTAGCCAAACAGTGGAACCTATTACCCCAGAATATCTTAAAAGCACAGATCATCATAGCTTCAAAAAACTCCTAAATGAATACTTTACTCAACAGTGGCTATGCTCCTGTAATACTCCTGGCTAGTTTCTTATGCTATCAATCGAATGTATTCTATTCTGCTATCTTCTTGTCTTACTTCTACCAAATAAAAATGCCGCAATGGTTTTTAGTTATATATCTAATGAGTTTCATATTACTGCCTGTAATAAGGCTTAAGAAATGTAATGTTTTCTGTTTTACATTCACCTTTTTGTAAATTGTGATTGTTGGCAACTGTCAAACTTTTTTGTATATTGTTTGTAAATCTTTTTAAAAATTTTGTAATCTTTTTGTACTATTGATATGGATTGATAAAATAAATGGAACCAACAAGCAACAGTCCACGTCAACTTCAGTTCCAAGGATTTATTAATCGCTTTCATCAGCTCAGTCACCTGACTTCTTCAGAATAATTACATGACAAAACAAAGCCATATTTATACAAAAATGAAATCACATATCATTTAACAAGCTTCTAACAGTTGCATCAACTAGAATCCACAAACCTTACACATATGAAAATAGAAGTAAAAATAAATATAAATACTCTTAATATCTTTAAAAATATTTGGTTAAATAAAAATAATAATATAATTAAAACTAACCAAAGAAAGACCGTAGTTTTAAAAAACTGCTGATACTAACACTGTCATTCAATCCTGGCGAGGACGTGGCATTTAATTTAATTTGCCACCATAATTCCTTGAAATTGAGTACTTCTTCCCAAGGACCTCCCCTTAAATCTGGTGTTACTTTATCAGTTACTAAAAATCTAAAGGTGTGACTGGGGTATTGCACAATATGCTTGCTTAAGGCACTATTTGTGTTACCAATTCTGATGTCCCGAATGTGCTCATAAATCCTATCTTTATCTGGAGATCCAAACAAATTGCCATTCATTAATTATTTGGATGTCATGGTTTCCAGAGACTTGTTCCATCATTGCTTAGTCAGTAATCTGTATAAAAAGCGTACCTACAGCAATAGTTTGTTGCACTATACCAGTTGTCATCCTTTGCATGTTAAAAGGGGCCTAGTAAAAGGGCAATTTGTTCGGATCTCCCATATGGTTAACAGTGAGGTAGATTTTCAAGATCAATGTAGGAAGATGAACAATATGTTTTTATCAAGAGGCTACCCCCTTGAATTTATTGAGAGAGCCATGGATGAAGTTATTAAGAAAAGGAATTCAGGAATGTTTAGTCCATTACTGAAGGGGACCAGTGATTGTCAGGAAAATGTCATAGCTACTTCAGTTGTTTGTAACAAAGTTGAGAAAGGTTGATTTCCAGCTATATCCTTCATTACTAGATTTTCTATTGACCATAGTGGAATTTTTGGTATTCTGAGTAAAAATTGGACTGTATTAAGCAGTCAAATTGGGGTTACAGATAAATTGAGGATCTCACCTAGTATTATTTTTAGAAGGGGTAAAACATTTAAAGATTTGTTACAGAGTATGAAGTATGAAGGAACACAGCATGGCAAGGGCACTAAGGCTTGTGGTTTCTGTGCTCAGTGTACCCACATTTTCTCAGTGAACAAAGTAGTCATCAATGGTTTTAAAGTGAGGGCAAGAAGGAATTACTCTTGCATTACCAAAGGGGTGGTATATGCCACCCTCTGTTGTCATTGTGCCGGGTTTTACATTGGAAAAACCAAGAGAAGTCTTAAAGATAGGATTTATGAGCACATTCGGGACATCAGAATTGGTAACACAAATAGTGCCTTAAGCAATCATATTATGCAGTACCCCAGTCACACCTTTAGATTTTTAATAATTGATAAAGTAACACCAGATTTAAGGGGAGGTCCTTGGGAAGAAGTACTCAATTTCAAGGAATTATGGTGGCAAATTAAATTAAATGCCACGTCCTCACCAGGATTGAATGACAGTGTTAGTATCAGCAGTTTTTTAACTACGGTCTTTCTTTGGTTAGTTTTAATTATATTATTATTTTTATTTAACCAAATATTTTTAAATATATTAAGAGTATTTATATTTATTTTTATTTCTATTTTCATGTGTAAGTGTTGTGAATTCTAGTTGATGCAACTGTTAGAAGCTTGTTAAATGTCATGTGATTTAATTTTTGTATAAATATGGCTTCGTTTTGTCATGTAATTATTCTGAAGAAGTCAGGTGACTGAGCTGACGAAAGTGCTTAATAAATCCTTTGAACTGAAGTTGGCGTGGACTTTTGCTTGTTGGTTCCATTTATTTTATCAGGCTTTGTCCTGGCTCTTAGTTTGCAACTATTGATATGGAGCTTATCTCCCCAGAGAAACGGGCTACTTGCCCAGCCGGACTCTACCCGGTTAACAAATGTAAAATAAATAAATAAGGTTACGGTATCGTTTACCTTTGTTTTTACTCTTTGTTTCTCTATTCAAGACTGCATATGAGAAGACTACAGTGGACACTCAAAAATGTTTGAAACCTGAGTTCAGATTCCTTAGACACTCTTATTCCTGTTCACAGGTGTGGAAAGAAAGAATTTATATTGTCAACAATTTCTTTTTTAAACTATCCAAAGGGGTGACCCTTCTTCCTCTGACAGTAAACTCAGGAGCCAATCACAGCCACGTTGGATTCTACTTGTGGAGCCTACTTCATCAATCTTTCAGTACAAGGCAGCTAGCTGGTCTTAACAAGAAAGATATAATCATGTCATTCTAAAAAAAAATGAAGTCACTGTTTATGGCCTTAACATTCCATGTGAGCATCCTTCTCCATATCTTCAAATCAGCACAGGTTGTACTACTGTTATACATCAGCAAACAGGATTGTGCCAGATTGTAACAGCTGTGAGTAGAGAGAGTTTTATTCTGGCATAAGGTCATTCAGCACAATGTATACTTGTGCGGTACATTTCCTTGAACTACAGAACCAAACAGATTTTTATCAGCATGCATATCAATTTGGACTGCAAATAAAACTACCTCCACAGACTTTTGGAAAATGCTAAAAGTAGACTTGATTGCCCCACAACTGAGCAGTCAGCTCCAAAATTTTTGCTGCCTCTCTCCTCATGACATTATCCATAGGTAAGTTGCCATTTTATTTCCCTGTACTCAGGTCTTTAAGTCTTTTATCCCCATTCTGTCCCATACAGAAGTACTTCAAGAAGAAATAGTACAGAGCCAACCACATACACCTTCACAGACAAGACAGTATGGCTGTCTCTACTGACAGGTAAGATATCCTTGCTGGGGTATTTGGGACCTGGCTTGAAAAAATGTTGTTAGGTATTAAAATTTTACCCTCCAAGATGAGATGTTCATTTGATATGAGATTGGATTGAAGTACTTTGCCCTGCTGCTGAGTGAGTAAAGGTCATGTAAAGGGAAGGACACTGGTGAATAAGTGTGTAGTTCAGGTCAGCAGAGTGGGGGAGGGGGCAGAGAGGTTACAAGATGTGCATTTTCTTGGCCAAGAATGATCTGTGGTCATGTTACTGTTTGTTGTGCAGTTTACAATAACTGTATAGAAGAGCTACCACCCAACACCAGTGTCTTTGGATGGGCATTAATACTGTACCTTGTCATGTTTCTAGATGTTTTATCATTCTCCGATACTAAAGTGCTACTGCCTAACTAATGTTATATGATTTTTGTCTTTTCACTGTGCAGATGCATCAGCAGTGGCCACCAGTTCAAAAAACAGTGGTAGAATATGACAGTGATGAAAGTGACACATGTGGTATTATTGTTGAAAAGGCCAGAGAAAAGTTGAAAGAGGAGGACAGATTTGACAAGGAAGAATATAGAAAAAAAATAAAAGCAAAGCACAGGGTGAGTTTTTATACATTTTGTTCCTGAAACACCGTACTGTGTGTTCTGTTGCAGATTGTTTCACATATGGAACAACTACAGGTTTATGTGATGACAAACTTATTTTTGTTGCGTTCTGAGTATAAAAGCTCACACCAGTCACTTGCTATATGAAGGTTTGATATTCATTTTTCACCTATGGAAACTTTGGCACTTATTATGTATATGCTCTGTTTGGCATAAAGACAAGTTTTGCTTGGATTTTACCATGCTTGTGTTTGCATTTACCTTGTTTAGAACTACTACTCACTTTAGGAATTGTTATTTATGTTTGATGCATCTTAGAGAGGCTAAACAAAAGTACTTAACACTAAAAAAATTTAAAGTGTATATTATATATATTACCATCTTATCTAATCATTAAACAGTTAACTAGATTAGTTAGAATTTTGTCTTTTGTGTGCTTAGTGTTCATTAAGCTAACACTGATTTGACGAGTCTGAGTAGAACTGTGGAGATCTGATATTTGGTATTAGGAGTTCCGTTATCAACACCATGAGGACTAAGGCCAGTAGCACATTGACAGCTCAACATGTAAAATTTCCCAGGCTCACTGTCTCCCGTAGTACAGTGAACCAGATGCTAAGATTTGTCTATACGAAGTTTCTCCATCTAGGAACAGTCTGATGACAACCTTCTGGCATTTTTCCAGTCCCTGGGAAAATTAATGAAAACTGCAAAGTCTCTGTTGATGCCTGCAAACTGTCCAGTGGCATAGCTAAAGTTTGTGTCTCCTGGGGCTTTTTTGAATTTGCCACCCCTCCTCCCTCACAAAATCATGGTCAAATGCCTCCCCCCACAGAGATACCAGTGTCCCATTACTTGGCTGTTTCTCCCCATTTACCATAAACACTGTAATGTGAATATTGTATTATGCTTTACTTCTACAATGATTATTTGGATTTAATTTAAAACTTTTATTTTAAATTTTATAGCATGAACACTGATAGACATCTGCTAAACAAAGCAATACAGTTTCACAATGAAAACAGAGTTAGCATTAAAACTTCTCTGCCCTTGAAACTCACATTCACTGAAACAGCATTGAAACCACATTTGAAGAAAATGCATCTGACCAGTGGCAGATAAGGTTCACCTCTGGGCTGTTTTCAAATCATAGGCCCCTTGCACACATATTTAGAACCATGCAAACATGCATGTGTTCTTTGATTCACCTTTCTGATTGTATTAAGTTATATTCCTTGTATAATACAGTACACTTGTTAGATCATGTTTTAAATATATTATTCTGAACATTTTTCCATTAAGCAATGAAACAATATATGAATCAATAATGATAAAATTGCAGATTCAGAACATTTCCATCATAAAAGTCTACTCAAATGTGTTATTACAATCCACCGATATCAGTAAATATGCACAATCTCTGCAGATGTAAAAGTCAACTAAATAATTCCACATTAAATATTTCTGTCACTAATGAAGAGGTTGCTGCTAGCAAACATCTTTATATTTCATTGTTTCATGTACAAATAGTGTCTGTTGCCCTTGAAAAATAAATTGCCTATGTTACATTAAAAAATGATAAGCTGGTAATATTGCAATAGGAAATGAATGGCAAACTGATAACTAGTTCATAGTTACAAGGCATCTCCTCCAAAGGAGGATATTCTCAGGTCTGCAGCATCCACTCCCTTTAAAGTGCAACGTAGTAAAGTTATCAGCAATTCATCTACCTACTGTGGGAGTAGAACCCACAGCCTTCTGTATTAAAAGCAAGTATACTACCTGTTGTGCTACTAACGATGCTTTTAAACACTTTATTTGCTAAACAACAGTTGCACATTGCAGTAAGACTTGGCATAAGCAGCTCCTTGTAAATGTACTTGACATTCAACTATCTCTCTCAACTTTGCAGCACAAGAAATCTGAAAAAAGCCAAAACTTATGTGGGGGAGACAAAGGCCCATAACCAGGGACAAATTTTAAACACTGCCTGTATAATCTTAGAAAGTTGCTAAAATTATGTTTTGTGTCACCATGCATTTCCTGAAAGACAGGAAGACTGAAACTTAAATAGCTGTCATTATTTAGTGAATTCAGTCCTCACTGATTTAGCAGAAAACCACAAATTTTAAGAGAAGCAGACCAAACGTATGAGCCAAAATTCCAGACATACTGTGAAAATCTGGACAGTTGAGAGCTAAGGCAACTTCTTGAATAACAAGTGGTGGTAGGGGTAGAGAATTCTGGCTCTTGTACGTAAGGTACAGGGTTTGAGCCTAGTCCACTAGGTATCCCTAACTGAGTAATTTCTCTCACACACACATATACACACACACACACATATTCTGTGAATGTCCAGCAGCAGTACTTACTATAGTTAATGATCGTAACCGTAAAACAGTTCCTTGAAAAGAAAACAAAGCAATACTTACTATAGTGAATGATGGTAGTACACACGTAGAGAACTTATTGTAGTGAATAAGTGAATGATGGTAAAGCAGTTCCAATTCCAAGTTGTAAAGCAGTTCCATGACACAAAGTAAAGCTGTATTGCAAACAGTTCCATGACACAAAGTAAAGCCATTAATAGAAGAGATCAGTTTAAAATTTGTGCACGTGGAAAGGAAGTCTGAGACGTGATACAATTGCGCTCAGCAAGTGCCGCCTGGGGCAGACCGCCCCTCTCGTCCCCCCTCTAGCTACGCCACTGACTCTGTCACATTTGTCTACACACCAAGCAAACTTTTTTACAGACCATATTCTGTTGGTCAGAAATACAGTCAGTCCAGTCTTCCTGAATCAAACTGTTCAAGTTGCTGTCTGCATTTGGCTGTGTGACTTGTGACAGGCGCATTAATCCTGGTGCCCAGTGCCAGCTATCACACAGGATTACCTCTGTGGATCTTGAAAGTGCAGTGTGATCATCTTGTAGCTCTCATGACTTTTCAGGGAAAATATCACAGAAATGCAGTAAACATGAGAGTTGATAGGTACACAAGTCCAACATACATATGGGTGGACCTTCCAAATTCTCATTTTTACTGTGGCCTTCAGTATAGATGTGTTTTCCTTAGTGTTGACTGAACCATTTTCAAGGGCAGACAGAGGCTAGTTTGCATATAAATATTTTGAAATAAAGGCAGTCCTTATTTTGCATGCATTGCAGACCTCCCTTTCCCAAGGTGTTGTTGCCATCCACAGCAAAGGCATGGCTGTGGTATGGTTTATTAACAAGAACCTAGACCCCCCCCCCACAAAAAAATTACAAGACTATGACAGTTTGTGGATTGGCTGTGTACACTGGTTGTTTTCTAAAGGGCAGTCATAGACTGGATAAACCTATCAGTTCAACAGACTGGCTCAGCTCTTGCCTATTGATGCCAAGAGTGGTCTCTCAGTCTATAGCATGGAAGTTGTTCTATCACTGGGGAAGCCTTTCTTTGATCTTTTTGCATCCCAAACAGATACAGAAAGCAGCAGGGTCTTTTCCCTTATCCACTTATTCTGAGTACATCCCCATAATGTACCTGAGGTGGTCCCAGAACTCCTGTAAGCCTTTCCCCCAGTTCATATCCCTATGTTTCTACAGAAAGCCAGGACATGCAGAGCGAAGATCATTCTTATAGCTTTTTTTTTTTGCCTGGGTGAGTAGGGTTTTGTCAGCTGTATACTTTTCTTCTGAAGCAACTTCCCACTTGAGGCTTTGAAGAACTGTCCTGACACAATAGTTTGGTAAGCTTCATTCTGACCGTCACTCCCTGTATTTGACTTCTTGGTTTCTCCAGTTCCAGAGATGGCCAGTGACGTCAATGACTTTTAATTATGATCCTATTTTTGCAGTTTCCAAAGACATTACCTTTGTCTCAGTCATCTACTGACCCTGTCTCCTACCCTAGAGAAGAATACTGCTAACCACTGCATTCTTTTTATTTATTTGTTTTTTATTACAGCATTTCATTATACACAGTTTCTAGTACAGTAACCTGTACAAACTTCATGCATTGTGCACTAAGTATCAAGTGGCAACTGGACTGACCATTGATTCTTTGTTCATGCCTGAACTGACTCCTAGTTTGTCATTGTCGATAATCAGTTTAAAACATTGCTTATTTATTCACACAAGTTTACAGGTCAGCCACCGCCTACATTTGAAACAAATCATTTACTTTTTCCTACAATCCATGACTTCCAGGTAAAAGTTCTGAGACACCTTTTAAGTAGTACCATAACAGTACCCTTAGTATTCGATCACCATCTCCCATAGTCTCCATTTATTTTTCTGGTATCTTTGCTTTTTTCCCTTCAGCAGTTGGTCTTTTTGTTGCCTAAGCTCATTCATTAGAGCTATTGCTTTTACCATCTTTGGGGTGTCCAACGTCCTCCACTTTCTTGTTATCACTTTTTTGAACTCTCCAAAGTAATGAGACCAGTTTTCTACTGGGGCTGAGCTAATCGTTTTCCATATATAATTTAATAAATGCTATGTTTCAGCTATCTCCCAGCTGCTCCCGATATCTTTTCAACCAAGCAATTCAGGTCGCAATGAAAATTGCCTATTTACACTCCAAAAAATATGTCTACAGTCTCCCAACACTGTCTTCTGACATCTCCATCAGTTACCATTTACTGTAGGGGAACTTCTTTTTCAGTTTACTCGTAAAACTGTGTAATAGTATGTGATATAAAAGTATTTATGTAATTTCCATCCAATGATCTGATATCTTTTCTTGGTTACTTTTAATGGGATTTCTCACACCTTCCACCTGTGATCAATCAATCCCATTATGTTTAATTTTCCTCTCCCAGCTGGATACCAGTTCCTCCCTAGTTCCTTCCTTTTTGATATCCAGAAGGTCATTTTATATTTTTAGTACATTGTAGTCTCCTTGCCTTCTGCATTAATTGAACCAAAAGCTATTTCCTTTTTGACTCTTTCCATGTTTCTTTTTTTCTTAGTTTTCCAGTATACTCGGAATGTTTGAAATGTGCATGCCACTATCATGAGGTAGTCCATATTCCTCCCTAATTTCTTAAGACATAATCATTTTGTCCTCTTTCCTTAGTTTCCCAACAGAATATTTTCTTGCTTCTCCACCACCAGTTGTAGGTAGTGGAGCTCTCCATTCAAAAAATACATTTTCCCTTCTCCAGTTGGTTTCAACATACATTCCCACCACTTGCTCACTTTCTTTGTAAGTCTTGCCTCTCATATTTCTTAACTAGTACTTGTTGTTGTCTTTTTCTATTCCAAATGTTTTTGGCTCTTCATCTTCCTTTTGTTCCTCCAAAACTAATTCTTTCCAGTTGGCAAAATATGTTCTATCGTATAAATAATTTCCCACCCTTAGCTGTGTAGCTGCATGGTATTCCAAAAGATCTGCACTGCTGTCCCCTTCATGATGAGGCCTAGTTAACACTTCCCATTTCACTTTGTGTCTACCTCAGTCTTAAAGTTTGAAATGAGCCTTAACAGGGTCTTCCATCTATTCTCACTAGGAGTATATAGAAATGCATGCCGAAAGTACAAAATAAGAGAAACTATAAAAATGTTTCTAGTTTAAACTTGTTGTTCAGTGTCTACATTAATCTGATGTTCTTCATGTTTCACTGTTGCAGTCATTACACTTGGGTTATCCTGCTGGCAGGCTACCCTCAGTCGGCCTGAATTCCAAAGTCTAGGTCCGGCGTTGGTTGCTATCACCTCTTCCCTGACGTCAGTGCGCCAGGGGTATAAAAGATGCAGCCGACACCATTTTCTTCAGTCTTTCTTGCTGCAAGGGTGCCCGAAGCATAACCAGTTCGCAAGTGTCAGTCGGCTGACTCCTGAGATTTTCGTGTTCGAATTTCAGATCCGAAGTCTTCATTAAAAGCTAAGTACCCCGTTGGGGAATCTTTTTTCTTGCTCCAGACCAATGTCAGAAAAAGTTAATAATTGTATTTCTTGTGAGAAGCAAATACCTCATAAGGACTTTCATTCTTACTGTATTCCTTGCCTAGGCCCTGACCACAACGTTGCTAGTTGTCGGTTTTGTGCTAGATTTAACCAATGCACTATTAAGCGTCGGTACGATTTTGCATTACACTATTTTGGCAGAAGATTTAATTGTACGATGTCGTAGGATAGCCATCCGACTACCGGAATTCACAAGAAATGCAAAGAAAAAGAAAAGGACAGGCATCAGAGGTCCAAAACTGACGACGAGGCTTCTTCAAAGCCAGTCGCCAGTTCTCAGTGAGGCGCCTTCACAGCCCCTGATGCCCGCTACTTTAAACCCGCAGGCTACTACTGACTCCCACGTGGAGTCGCCTAGGCCACTGGAAGCTCAAGATATTGAACCTTCGGAGACTATTCCCTCAGATGGGTCCGGAGCCACTGAGCAGGCACTGGCTTCTGAGGGTGTTTTCAGATCAACTCGATTATACATTAAAACGACTTCAGCTTCAAAGGCAAAGACTAAAGCACCATTAAAGACAAAGAAACAAGTACAACAGTCTCATGGACAGGCCTCCATGCCCAAAAAACAGATGTTCAAAATGGCTGAAGATTTAATTACTTTGATCAGGGGTTCCCATCCCCCACATGATAAAAGGCCTAGGCAAGGGACAGAATATGAATCTTCAGATCAGGTTTCCATTTCATCTGATTCCTCTTCTGATCAGGAATACTCTCTTCCTCCCTATGAGAATTCAGATGCTGAAGAATCTATCCCTTCAGCCTCTCCTCCTGAGGATTACTCTTTTGGGGAAACCTTGCATACCATGAGGGAGCATTTCCACTGGGAGAGCCAAGATTTTTCAGAATCTAAGAAAAGGCTCAGAGACTTCCTTTTACTACCACAACTCAGGCCCCTAGCTATTCCACCTGTGTTAGACATTGTTGATC
Source organism: Protopterus annectens (assembly GCF_019279795.1). Classification (NCBI taxonomy): domain Eukaryota; kingdom Metazoa; phylum Chordata; order Ceratodontiformes; family Protopteridae; genus Protopterus; species Protopterus annectens. The sequence goes on from NC_056735.1 coordinate 776,797,281, forward strand.
ATGTGTTTTTAGAGTCCAGTCTGACCTCTGACTCCTTACCTCCAGCTCCTGTTAAGCCGGATAGGTATTACAGGGTTCCTGACTCTCATAAATTCCTTTTCAAAAACCCTGCTGCTTACCCAGAAAATATTTCTCAAGGTCCCAAAGGGGTCAAGGCTTCCGCTGCAAAAAACCCTACCCCCTCTGACAGGGATTCTAGGGCATTGGACAGATGGGGAAAAATGATTTATACTTCCGCTTCCTTGCCTATAAGGGCTTTAAATTGTCAGTTTCATATGCTCAAATATCAGCAGTATATTATGTCACTGCTTAAACAGAAAATGTTGACAAATTCTGAATGTGCAGAAAACAAAGAAATGTAGGATTTATTTCATGCAGCTGAACAAGTTGGAAAGCATACTTTGCAGTGTGGTTTTGATTCTGTGGAGGCCTCCTGCAGAGCCGCTGTTACGGGTTCTGTCATCAGGAGGCATGCTTGGTTAAAGAAACAAAGTCCGCCTGATCATGTCAAAGAAAAATTATTAGATGCCCCATTACAGCATGATACTTTGGTGTTAAAGAAAATGGAGGGCAAAGCTAAATCTATGCAAACGGTTAAGGATTTCTTACAGGTTCAGCCTCCAAGATTTAGCAGACACTGGCCTACAAAGAATTGGTCCTTTCCAGTGTTAGACAGACCACAAAGGGGCAGATACAGATGCCCAAGAGGCAGATCCCAGCCCCAAGGTTCGTACAGGTCTAAACAATGGGGTGCTTCTACCTCCAAAAGTGGAGAAGACAAATCACAGCCATACAGGAAACAGTCCCAGTGACTTCCCCCTGCCTGCGCCAAGCACTTATCTTCTGGCAGCAACTTTAGGGGGAAATCTAGCACTTTTTTCTCAAAACTGGCACATAATAACCCAGGACAAATGGGTCCTAGACATAGTGTCACAAGGCTACAAGTTTCACTTCCATACCCTGCCAAGGACAAACGGTTGGCCAGACCTGCCAAAACATTAAAGGGCAGAGGCACAAAAGCAAGTCTCATCCCTCATGGACATGAGGGCCATTCAACAAGTACCAGAGCAAGAGCAGGGACAAGGATTTTATTCAAGACTGTTCTTGGTACCAAGAAAGGACAAGACCTGGAGACCAATACTGGACCTATCTATTTTAAACACTTTTCTGGATATACCAACATTCAAAATGTTGACTCTACAGCAACTTCTGCCCATGCTGGGCAAGAAGGCTTGGCTTGTGACTTTAGACCTAAAAGAGGCATACCTGCATGTCCCAGTCAGACAAACATGCAGAAGATACCTCAGATTCAAAGCTGGCTCAATGCACTACCAATTCTCTGCACTGCCCTTTGGCTTATCTGCTGCGCCCAGGGTCTTCACAAAATGCCTGGCACCAGTAATTGCATTCTGCAGACAAAGAGGAATACAAATATATCCTTACTTGGACGACTGTCTCATTCAAGCAGAGAACAAGGACATTCTACTACAGCATCTGGCATTTGTAAAGAAATTTCTAACAGGCCTAGGGTACACAGTCAACAAAAATAAATCAAAACTAGTACCCTCTCAAGAGACAATATTCCTGGGTGCAAGCTTAAATACAACTGCCCAGATGGCTTATCTCACGCCAGACAGACAAAGGCAACTGACTACCTATTTCAATCTGTTGGCAACAAAGGCCCAGTTATCTGCAAGAAAAATTCTGCAGGATTTGGGCTTCATAGCATCCTGCATTCTACTAATTCCATATGCGAAACTGCATATGAGTAAACTTCAATGGTACCTAAAAAGTGTTTGGACTCAACATTGCCACAGCCTGGAAACAATTATTACTCTCATTCCCTGCCTGCAACAGGAGTTTCGTTGGTGGGTGAAGGCTTGTCACCAGAACAAGGGACAGCCATTCACTTTACCCCCAGCCAGGCAAACATTAACAATGGATGCATCAGATTATGCCTGGGGGGGTTCACATGGCAGGAAGATGTATTCAAGGCACATGGTCCGCAAACCAAATGCATCTACATATCAATCAAAAAGAGATGCTAGCTGTTCAAAATGCCCTGACAGCCTTCAAGGACCTACTTCATCCGGGACAACTACTGATAAAGACAGACAACACCACAGTCATGTGGTATATAAGCAAGCAGGGAGGCACTCATTCTTACCCCCTTTGCAGACTAGCCATCACTTTGTGGGACACAGCATTGACTTACCAAGTACATCTGCAGGCACAATTCCTGCCAGGAAAGACAAATACTCTGACAGACGAACTAAGCCAAAACCTCATGGATCCCCATGAGTGGAAATTGGATCCACAAGTCTTTAGCATGATAACAAGGAAATGGGGATACCCGGATATAGATCTATTTGCCTCTCCTCACAACTACCAACTAAAGAGATTCTGCACAAGGACTTATCACAGACAAGCATGGAAAGTGGACGCCCTATCTTTCAGCTGGAAAAGCTTAGCAGTATATGCCTTTCCTCCACTGCCTCTCCTCCACAAGCGAAGCCAAAGATGATACTGGTTGCCCCAGACTGGCCCCGCCAGCACTGGTATCTAATCCTAAGGAACTTGTCTCAATGCCCGGCTTGTACCTTGCCTCAAATACATCATCTACTATCCCAACAAAACAATCAGATCCTGCACAGCCAACTAAAGACCTTAAATCTGGCAACATGGCGGATAAAGTAGGGATACAAAACGCGCCACTCACTAAAGCTGTAATGGATGTCATTTTGGAGGCCAGAAGGCCTAGTACCAGAAAATCTTACGCTGGAAAATGGAAGATATTCTGTGCTTGGAACCAAGCACAAGGAATTGACACAGCTGTACCAAATATTCCTCAGATTTTGCAATACTTAACTGAGATGCTGGACAAAGGCCTATCCTTTTCATCAATTACAATATAGAGCCACCAATCTTTTCTCATCCCTTGTTAAGGCAGTACCTCAGAGGAGTCAAAAACTTAAGGCCTCCAAGGAGATCACCAATACCTGCATGGGACCTCAATTATGTTTTGGAAAAACTCACCCTGCCTCCTTTTGAGCCAACCGCTACAGCTGATATAACGTTTTTATTTTGGAAAACAGCTCTGCTTCTAGCAATAACCTCTGCAAGATGAGTCTCAGAGCCACAGACACTCATGGCTGTAGAACCTTTTATCATTTTTTATCCAGACAGGCTTTCTCTGAGGACAAATCCAACATTTATGCCTAAGGTAGTGTCCAGTGTGGCCCTTAACCAAACTATTCATCTGCCTACTTTTTATCCAAACCTACAGAATAAGGGGGAGAGAATTCTGCATTCTTTGGACATACACAGACAGCTACACTTCTACTTGAACAGAACCAAAGCTTTCAGAAAGACAGAGCAACTACTAGTGGCATATGCTGCAGGATCACAAGGAAAGGCTATCTCAAAGCAGACTATTTCAAAGTGGATAGGCCACTGCATTCGTTTCTGCTATTCACAACATGGCAAGCCAGTGCCTAAAGGCATTAGTCCACATTCAACCAGAGCAGTAGCCACTTCAGCAGCCTTCCTCAGGGGAGTACCAACTAAAGACATTTTAGAGGCTGCTACTTGGAGTTCAGATCACACCTTTACAAAGCACTAGCATTTACCACTCTACTCTAAATCCAGGGCAGGCTTTGCCACTGCAGTTCTGCAGGGCCTCATAGCCGCTCCTAATGCTATTTAGCTCCAGCCTCCCAACCATAGCTTTGGAATTCAACCCAAGTGTAATGATTGCAACAGTGAAACACGAAGAACATAGTACAGTTGTGTACACTTACCATAAATATAGATGTTAGAGTGTATTCACTGTTGCAGTCCAGGTTACCCACCCACCATCCCCCATTTCTTTGCTGCAACTTATCTGCACTTCTCTAATCTATACAACCTATGTGGTGTATTTGCTTGTAGATGAAGGTATTATATATTTTGGTGCATGCATGTTTTATTGGCATATTTTTAGCCTACCCTTTTGGGGGCACCTGACATCTGGGGCAAGAAAAACTGAAGAAAATGGCATCGGCTGCATCTTTTATACCCCTGGCGCACTGACGTCAGGGAAGAGGCGACAGCAACCAATGCCGGACCTAGACTTTGGAATTCAGGCCGACTGAGGGTAGCCTGCCAGCAGGATAACCCAAGTGTAATGACTGCAACAGTGAATACACTCGAACATCTACATTTATGGTAAGTGTACACAACTGCACTTTCCCATTTCCTGACTAGATTTTATATTTTATATCACATCTCAGTCCAGGTTTCTGCCAGGGAATCATTGGCCTGGTCTGCAATCCAAATATTGAAGAATTTTGTTTTATACTTCCCTCACAGAGTTGAAAAGTCTTATACCATGTGGTGAGATGGGGAGTAGTTAACTGTGATAGCTTTTGTTGTCTTTTCATTAATCTTGTATCCATTTATCTTGGAAAGAGCATCACTACATCTTTTTCTAGGTTAGTCAAAAATATTAAGATGTCATCTGCAAATATTGCCAGTTTGTACTTTATAATCTTCTCTGTCCAACCCTGTATCTCTGAATTTCTAATTTTTTCCATTAACATCTCTAAGTATAGGACAAAAAGCAATGAGGTAAGGGACAACTCTGTTTAGTCCCTCGCCTATCTGAAATCTCTTGGGTTATTTCCCCATTTATTTTTAATCTGCCTCTAATTCCACTGTACATCTCCTGGAACAATAAAGTCAGTTTTTGTGGGGAAAGCAAACACTTTTAAAACTTCCTACAAAAAATCCCAGTGGGCTCTATCAAAGGCCTTCTCAGCATATAGACCTATCATCAGAAGAGGCTTTTTGGAGGCTTCCGCTTCTTTGTATATAATTTTCACTAATAAAATATTTTTAAGTAACTTCCTCCCCTTTATGAAGCCCCACTGACTACGCTAATTATGTTTCGGAGAACTTTTGCTATTTTTCCTGCTATGATTGATGTAAAGACCTTATAATCATGGTTGAGGACTGCAGTGGGTCTGTAAGATCCTGGATTAGTCAAGTCTTTCCCTTCTTTAGGCAGTACAGAAATTACTGCTTCTTCCCAAGACAGTGGGATCTGTTTATCTTTTAATAGCATGTTGAATAACGTATACCATGCTTCAGAAATGTCCTGGTTCCGATTACCAAATTTCTACCAGTATTCCATCCCATTCTGGTGATCTCCCTGTTGATTGCCTTTTCAACTGTTCCTCTATCTCTTGTCTTATAATATTCCCTGTTAACATCTCTACTTTATCCTTTAATATTTTCTTAAATTTTAATACTGCTAAATATTCTTTAGTGTACCCCACCCATGTGTGATCCTCCTCCTGTGCTGTGCTGTAATTCCTCATAAATGTTTTTAAAAATATTCCCAATCTGTTCTGGGTCTGTTGTTAACTTCAATGTACTTCTTTTAATCCTGTATTTTTTGTTGTCTTAATCCATTAGCTAATTTCTTTTTGTAATTTGGGGGTATTAGCAAAATACCTCTGCCTTATTACTGTTTTTTTTTCCTCAAAATGTCCTAATCAGTTGCCCTTTTTCAGTTTTCCTCTAGATCTTGTCATTCAGTCTATTCAACTGTTGAGGCCCCCTGTTCTTTTTCTTGCAAGCTCTTAAGTTTTTGACGCTGATATATCTGTCAGTTAGCCATCCATTCCCTATGCTCCTACCTTTCCATAAATATCTTAATCTTATCTTTTATTTCATCCTACCTCTCTATTGATCCATTCAAGCTATTAAATGTTTTCAAAAGTCTAACCAGTACAGTCTAAAGGTTGCTTTTTTGCTTATACATCCACCACGCATTGCCAGCTTTTCAAGGTTGTATCTAGTTGCCATCCCCTGGTAGTTCCACTTCACATTCAATGGGTGCTTGGTCTGATAGTAATTTGGTGTGCGTTCTTGTTCCCGTAACCAAATGCATGTGCTGACTAGAGATATAAAACTTGTCCAGCATGGCCCATTGTCTGTGTCTGTCCAGGTAATGAGAGAATGACCTTTCTTCCTAGTCTTGCTTCTTCATATCTATCCAACCAAATGCCTGATAGAACTACTGCAGATACCTCCCTTCTGAGGAGGTCTGCATGGCCCTGGGTCCTCCATTGGCATCAGACCTTTTTGTCACTATGTTCCAATCCCTCCAAGTAGTAGAATGCCTTGATGAAAATTTAATGACATATCTCATGCCTGTTTTGAGGACCTAGGTGGTAAATACACATTGTCCAGTGTTACTCTCTTTCCTCCTCAATTACCTCTTATCAACAACTACTGACTGCCTTATCCTTTAGGGTCTCTTCCAATTCCAGTTGATTTCCTTAATTAAAATGGACACCCCTCTCTTCCTACCATCTATAGCCTCAGCAAAATCCCCTGACCCCAGTGTGTTTTTAGATAAAGGTTTCATTTTATTATCTAAATGAATTTCCTGAAGCATCACTATGGATATATTACATTTTCTAAAGTAATAATGTGAAGTTATTCTATCTTGCTGTTCATTCGTACAGATGAGATGGGTTTGGAGCTGATCCTCGGCTCGGAGTCAGCCTATTACAAAGCTCGAGGTCTTCAGACAGCTCGAGGCCAAGTCCCTATCCCATGATGCACCTTGAGTTACCACAGATCTAGTTTGCCTTTTCAATAGATTGGAGGTTCCTTGCACAGCTCGTGCCAATATAGTTTTTTTTCTAATATTATCCAGCTAAATTGATATTTCTCTTTATATTTAGAGTTAGTCTTTAATAGTTATAGTTTTTATAGCTTATTAGTAGCTATATTTCTTCTCCTTTTGTCCTTCGTTTTTCAGTTAGGCCTGTAGTATTCCCTTTCCCTTTGGTGTGCCTTTCCAATATTATAGACAGCTTATTGAGAGTATTTTGAATAAGTAGTTAGTGTGTGTGTCTGTGTGTTTTTGAATAGTAACAGTTGAGTCACATTATATTGTATTAAATATAGCTTATTTAGAGTAGTTTGAATAAGTAATTAGTGTGTGTATGTTTTTGAATAGTGACAGTTTAGTCACAGTATAATGTTGTCCAGCCCATTTGTTGTTTAGGGCTTATTTTACTAGTTTAACCTTTCTAATTGTTTGGGTGTGTTTAGTCTCTTTTATAGTACAGTATTTTTTTCTGGCTACTGTATATTTGGTTATGGCTAACCAGGAGAAAGATAAGCATCCCAAGTCATGCTTTAAAAAGTGTCCAAAATGTGGACAGAAGATGTCTGTGACAGATAGTCGCGTTAATTGCATGTATTGTCTTGGAGCCTTGCACTTACAGGAAAGCTGTTCCATTTGCCATTCTTTTTCCTCCAGAGTTCTTGAGGAGAGAAAAAGAAAGCTCATAGAGGACTTCTGAAACCATCTTTTCAGGAAGCTTTGAGTGACCAGGATAAGTTTAGTAAGTCTTCAAAGTTTTCTAAGGCTTCTTCTTCGGAAGTAAAAAAAAATCTAAGAAACCGTCGACATCAACTCCACAGCCCTCGGAGCCGAACGTCTTGTCTTTTTGCAGCCAATCCTGGAACCAGTGTCCGAAGTACTAAAATCGCCTCCGTCCATTCATTCATCTCTGTCCTCTATCAGCTTATCCTATTTGGATGTGGATCGTGTGGTGCAGAAGTTGCTACAGGCGAAATTTTTATCGTCTCCGACCCAAGTGGTTTCAGAACCGAAGACTGTAATGCCATCAACTTCCTTTTCTCCTCAGTGCCATCCTGGTCCTTCCGAACCGGAGGAGTCAGACTTGATGATTGTTGAGCCTTCTGAGACGATGCCTGTTCCAGTGCTATCGGTTCTGTTTTTCGGACTTCCTCGGCACCTGTCGAGGAGTCTAGAAGCCAACACTCTCCGGTCGGGTCCAGGGAGGATAGTCATACTGACTTATCGGTTCCAACTTTGCCTCTTGGGGCCTCGGCTCAGATGAGCTTGGCTCCTACCTCTGGTTCAAGCCCACTGTCCTGGTGCCAAGGAGATCGGTGGGTTCTTTGAATCCAGCGGTCCCTTCTCATTGGAGCAGAGGTGCCTTTGAAGCCATGAGGAGAGTGATGTTTCCCAAGACATCTATAACTTCAGGTCTGACTACCTCCTCCCAAAGAACGCCTGTGTCCTCTTCTGCCTCACACATCCTGTCGAAGGCTAGAGACCCTGAGCCTCAGGAAGCCGCATTGGGTGGCCCCTGCTCTTTTGAGACTTCACCAGAAGTTCCCACAGATGAAGTACACAGGAAGAGGAAGACGATTTGCAAGAGGAAGCACTTCGACTCCCCACAGGAGTCTCTCACATCCGACATCGACTTAGATGAATCAGAAGGGTTCCCACGGTTCCCCTCTGAAGATATCTCATTTGCTGAGATATTAGAAATCCTTAGGCGGAGGAGTGGCTGGAAGTCCACCAGCCCTACTGAAGATGAGTCGGTTCTCCTGAAGGCTTTCGGGTTTCAACCCTCCACCTGTTGGGTGTCTCTGCCCTTCTATGAGCTCATGGAGCTGGTCTCATGAAGGGCGTGAGAGTCTCCGGACACCATGGAGCCTGTCCCTAGGAGGCCCAATAAATTTATTTCTGCCCCCCCCCCCCGAAAAAGTCTTTCCTCGCCAAGGGAGTGCCAGTTGATGCTATGGTGGTGGCAGCAGCCACCAAAAAGGAGATGTCAGACACTTCTTCCTCTATCCATCCTCCTAACAGACACTCTAGGATCATGGATAGATATGGGAAGTGCACATACAGTTCAGCGACTTTTGCCATGCGTTCACTGAACTATATCACTCATTTCACAAGACTACAAAGAGACCTCCTTAAAGAGCTTGGAGATGCTCTTCAGGGTACAGTAGCTGCAGGACCTTCAGACAAAGTCACCTCCCAGCTTGCTACCTTCAGTTCCATAGTGAATTCGTCCATGCATCGCATTTTATATGCAGCTGATGGACCGAGTAGGGCAGCGGGTACAAGAATTGCTCTCAGTAGACATTCCTGGATGCGCTTGTGTTCCTTCATAGAGCCCTTTAAGTCATCCTTTGTCAACACCCCTTTTGATGGCTCGTCCCTTTTCAGGCCCAAAGTTAAGGAAACTTTGACCAGTTGTGAGCAGGAAGGAAAGACTCTTTCTGCCATTGGAGTCCATTTTTCCACCCCTACCAGACCTTACACCAAGGGTCAAAAGGAAGGAAAGATGTGGATCCGAAAAGCCCAAGGAGCCTTTCTGGACACACGTGGTGAACCCCCTCCAGGGGCAGAGGAGGGGGGCAATAATGAGGTGGTCCGCAAAACCAGGGTGACAGAGACCAGTTCTTTGGGAAGTCCTACCAGCGCTCCTGAAAGGAGGCCCGACTGTCCTGCTCTGGAGGCAGTCAGGGGTCGCTTATCTTTGTATCCAGACGCCTGGCTCAAAATAACAAATGACAACTGGGTACAAAGTATAGTTTCCAGAGGATATTTCATTCCTTTCGCCACTCCCCCTCCATTGACAACAAAAATCCTGGACGTTTCACCCAGTTACAGGGAACAAGCAACAGTAGAGATCCAAACGTTGCTAAGAAAAAGAGTCATCCAGCCAGTCCCAACAGACCAGACAGGATCCAGAACTTACTCAAGATTCTTTTTAGTTCCAAAAAAGACAGGGGACTGGAGACCTAGTTTGGACCTCAGCAGACTAAACAGATCTGTCAAGAAAGAGAAGTTCCGGATGGTCACGCTTCAGTTGGTACTTCCCTTTTTAGGGAAAGACAATTGGATGTGCTCGATAGAGCTACAGGATGTGTACTACCATATAAAAATGGCCAGACCATCCAGGGATCATCTGCCCTTCTGGCTGGGAGCCAATCATTACCAGTTTCGAGCCCTACCCTTTAGTCTCACTACAGCCCCCAGAGTGTTCACCAAATGTATGGCAGTGGTCACGGCTCACCTGAGGCATTTAGGATTCCTGGTGTTTCCATACTTAGACGATTGGCTCCTCACCGCCACCACCAGGCATCAGCTAATACAAGCCAGGGACACCACTCTTACTCTCTACAAGCATCTGGGCTTTACAGTAATTTCAGAAAAATCTGCCTTGTCGCCATCTTAACATATCGTTTTTATCGGAGCAGAATTGGACACCAGCATCACCACTTTGAAACTTCCAGCAGAAAGAGTTTTACTACTTTGTCAGCAGGTCCACAGCATCATATCCAAAGACAAGGCTCCAGCGTCATAAGTCCTAAAGTTGTTAGGCATTATGGCAGCTGCAGTATTAGCGATACCGTTGGGTCGCATCCACATGCAGATTCTGCAATGGCTGTTATTCACTCAATGGTCTTACCAAGAGCTTCCAATGTCTCATCTCATAATTATCACAAAAACATGCAAAAAGTATCTTCAGTGGTGGTTGACCTCTCTTCATGTAACGATAGGTCATCCTTTTTATCCTACCCTCACCAGCGGCCACAGTGACCACGAACACTTCCCTGATAGGATGGGGGGGGGCATTTGCAGGGAAGAACAGCCCAAGGCACATGGACCGAACAGGAGACACACCTGCATATCAATGTCCTGGAGATGAGAGTGGTACTTTTGGCATTGCAGTACTTACAGGACTCTCTTCCTCTGGGGACAATTGCGATTCAGACGGACAACATGTTGGTGGTCTGGTACTTGAACAAGCAAGGAGGAACCAGGTCCTGTCCCCTTTGTCGTGAGGTTCTAAGAGTATGGCAGTGGGCTACATCCACCCAGCTCTTTCTGATAGGAATGCACATCCCGGGGAAATCCAGCATGATAGCAGACAAAATAAGCAGGGCAATTTTGTTGCCTCACGAGTGGTCCCTCAAAAAAGAGATAGCGGAGAGAATATTCCGCAGGTGGGACCAGCCTTGCTGTGACTTTTTTGCCAACCACATGAACACAAAATGCAGAAGCTACTTTGTCCTGATTCCCCCTCTGGGAGAAGCCCTAAGGGACGCACTCGTACACGATTGGCCTCCGGGTCTCCTCTATGCATTCCCACCAATTCCCTTGATACCCAAAGTATTGCAGAAAGCAAAAGCCCTGGGAAGGACCATCATTCTAATAGCCCCTCATTGACCTTGTCAGATTTGGTTCCCCTTCCTTTGACTTCATCTGTTGGAAAAGCCTTGGATTCCGGACCCAGTTTGAGACCTTCTGACGCATTCGTCGGGGGCTCTTCATCCCTCTCTTCAGTCCCTGAAATTGACAGCTTGGCTACTTCAATTACCAACATATAGCCAGATTCCATAACCTCTCAACGAAATGCAGCATACGTTTATATCTTCTCATAAATCCTCTACTAGGAAGCTATACCTTAGCAAATGGAGAAGATTTTCTACATGGGCTTCTCAAAATCACATTGATCCCTACCAAGCCCCTCTTTCCTCCATATTAGAGTTTTTGTGAAACCTGTGAAATCCCCTTATACCCCATGGAATCTAAATGTCATGCCTTCACACATTATTCTCCCACCTTTCGAACCAGCTTCCTCATGTGATTTGAAGTATTTGTCATGGAAGACTGTCTTTTTAGTAGCCATAACTTCTGCCCGTAGAGTGTCAGAGCGGCAGGCCTTGTTCATAAAACCTCCTTATTTGATTTTCCGTGCTGACAGAGTGTCCCTGCAAACAAATCCTTCATTTTTACCCAAAGTTTGTACTGAAGCTAACCTTAACCAGATCATAGATTTACCAGTGTTCTTCCCCAAACACACCAACAACTTGGAGTATATGCTGCACAAGCTTGATGTTCATAGACAGCTCAGATTTTACCTGGATAGAACATGAGAGTTCAGAAAATCAAAGCAGCTTTTTGTTTCCTTTTCAGATTCCAAGAAAGGTATGCCAGTGGCAAAAACAACACTGTCTAGATGGTTATCTGATTGTATCACATTTACTTATTCAGCTGCTAATTTACCTTTACAAAACAAAATTAAGGCTCATTCTACCAGAGTAGTGTCCACATCTTCTGCATTTCTGCTAGGCTTCCTATAGACATTTGTGCAGCAGCCACTTGGTCAAGACCTCATACCTTTATCACTCATTACAAAGTTGATGAGGCCTCCAGGGACAGGGCCTCCTTTGGTTCTACTGTCCTGAAAAACATACTTCCGTGAGCCATCCGAGAAAGATGGTGCTTGGGATGCTACCCATCTGTAAGAATGAACATAGAACAACTTCACATAAAGAAGTTATGTACTCCCCGTAACATTCCATGTGAGTTGTTCATCTCGCCTTCATTCTTACTTCCCACCCTCCTACCCCCGCCAAGGTTTTTCGAGGACCGAAATACTAGTTTTATCCTGGTTGCTCAGTCTTTCTATGGGTTTTCTCCTAAAGAGTGATAGAATGGCACATGGTATTATTAGACGCAGCAAACAAGATCTGAGGTAACTCTAGGTGCATCATGGGATAGGGACTTTGCCTCGAGCTGTCTGAAGACCTCGAGCTTTGTAGTAGGCCGACTCCCGAACCCATCTCATCTGTAAGAATGACGGCGAGATGAACAACTCACATGGAATGTTATGGTGAGTACATAACTTCTTTTTTTATCCTACCCTCCTTCCCGTTATTCATTGTCTCATTAATGTTCCAAGATTTTATTTATTTATTTATTTATTTATTTATTTAACATTTATTTTACCAGGATTAGTCCAACTGGACATTATGTGTCCTTTTTCAGTGGAGTCCTGGGGAGAAAAGCTCCAAAGAAATAACAGTGTACATACATGCTTTAGATAACAATAAAACTGGCATACAAGATAAGAGAAACAATGAAGTACAAAAACATATCCTAAGCTTCCTTACCATTCTTTCCTGTTGTAGCTTTGCCTAGTTTAGTACCATGCCTTGTTGAGTCTTTCTTGTGTCTTCTCTAGCTGCACCCTCCTACTGGTTATATCCCCAATGAAAGTATTTATGCACAGCAACTTCAAAATTTTCAAGAAGTCATGAACATATTCAAATGTCATTCATAAACATGCAACTATGCCACAACCTTTCTCCTCTCAGCTCCACTCTTGTAATATAGAATTACATTTATATCATGCAGAAACCCTTGGCTTTATAGCTGGGGTCTGTATCAATTTGTCAAATAGTCTCTTCATCAAATCACTATTCATCAAACCCATTTAAGCAAAAATTCATTTCAGCGAATTTTTTCTTAGGAAAAGGAAGTAGTTGACCATCATTCGGAATTTGCCCATTACCCCACAGTAGTGAGATGTTGGAGTTTGTATAGTTGGGGGTTGTGGAGGGAGCAGCCCCCCACTGGGGTTCATGGTGGCAAAGCCCCCACTTTGCTGAGTTTTAAATTGTGTACTGTTTGTTACGGTTGGTAGATGGCCGACTAGTTTCTTTCCCGTGGAGAGTTTCTGCCAGAATGGTCGTTTGCTGAAATGAGTTTTTGCTGAAGTGGGTTCGATGAATAGACTTTTCGACAAAGTGGTATAGACCCTTCTAGCTGTTCATTCGTGCTACCTTCATCCTACTACCACTAAGTTTTTTACAGTCATTATAATTGTCTACTGGCTTTCTTGATACGCCTATTTTTTTCTAGTTTGATGATTCCACCTGCTTTTCACAGTTGTGTAGCTCACTTTTCAAGGAATCACGCTTCCTCTCTGTCCATATCTCATCCCTGATTCTTAGTGTTCTATATGTTCCCATTGTGCTGTGTGGTATCTTTACTGGGAACATTATCCCTGTAGGTGATCTTGTATAATAATCTCAGTCCATAAGTGCTGTAGTTGCACTTGCTCTTGTGCCAGGTCTTCACCAGCATGTGGATAACGTTACTACATTTGTGCCCATCCCACTAAACATCCCATAGCAGTTAGCCAACTGGATACTGCCATTGTTAAACATTTTTGTTCCCTCTCTCTGCTGTGTTATGCTCCCACTGAAGAGTAGCACCAAAATTGTGCCTGTCACCTGGAGGTTTGGGTCCCCATCCCCCTACAGAACTAACCTCTTTGCTATCAAGTCTTTCTGCTTCTTTACACACAATTCTCCTTCCAAGCCTGTTTAACGCTTCTTTACCTTTTTGCAGTCCTTTTGTTTTTCCATCTTGTGCCTAATCACGTGACACATGGTAGCAGGAATACCGTCTTGTTCCATTACATCTGCTCCTCACCCCTATAACAAAGACTATAGATGCTTTAAATTATAAACCCAGCGTCTTTTAAGAACACAGAACTTTCTAGTTTTTTATGTTTAAGCATTGTCTATGGCTATTGTTATATGTTTGCCCATAAGTCCATACATAGCTTAGTAAACAGTCCACAAAATAAGAGTTCATACAGTGAGAAAGACAAAACAGCCATGGGCACCTTTCCTTGTTTATAGCCTCCTGATTGTTCAAATTGGTAAGTGTTTTCAATTATAAACACAGCACCTGTTAAGAACATTGAAGTGCCTAGTTTTCTGTGCTTAAGTATTTTTGTATCTTTTCTTATATATTTGTCCATACTTCCATGCATACCTTAGTGAGCATTCCACAAAATGAGAATTCATACGAGAAAGACAAAACCAACATGACAGCATTAACTTGCTGATACCCTCCTGATATTTCACATTGGTAGTTTTTGCATTGACTGTCTATTGCAGCCCTTGTTACTCTTTCACCTTACTTCTTTTTTACTAGAACAAAATAACTGCTCGTGTCTCCTCTCCAATTGCCCCAACTAACCTGCAATCTGAGGCGGGTGGTTAGATATGCTTTCAACTCATTTTTTTCCATTTCATCTTCTTTACCCAGCATGTCTACCCACACACCCATTGATCAAGCTCTTGATCCAACTGGTTTATTTTGACACTTCCTTTTGATGGTCTTCCATTTTTCTTTTGAAGATTGGGAATGGTTTAATGGGTCATCACTACACCAGTTTCTTTTCCTTCCCTTGTTTTAAGCTATACTGTCACGTCTGTTCTATGCTAATGTTCGATAACCTTTTAGAACATGTCCATCTCTGCAGCTGCTGATTCTGAGCTTGTGAATGATTTAGCTCCTGGGTTAAAAGCAGCTTCAGAGTCACTAGATAAACTAGTTTAAATTTTAGGTTTAATTGTTTACAGGTCTTGAGAATGGAGTGAAATGACTTCTATGCAGCCTTGTGGTCAGTGAAAAATCAAGGACAACAGACACTCTCTGTTGGTCTACTATTAGGATTTTCCCCTTTTGCCATAAAATTAGTCAGTATCTGCTCTTTAAGATGATCATTCTAAATTTTTAAAACAATAGATCTTGGGAACCTTTTCCCCCAGGCCATTTGGGATACACACATTATGCACTCAGTTGACAATTTTCTTCCTTCGAGGGGCCCATCCACTTGCTGAACAAATCCAGCGCAAATTGCTGATAGTCTCTCCAAATCCTCTGGTTCATTTGAAAGATGCAAGTTCTCTCTCCTTCCCCTGTCTTCAATTTCTTGCAGTTTCTTTTTCATACCATCTTTTGCAGCTTCCAGTTTTCCTGTTTTGCTCTGTATCTGATTCTCAGCTACCTTGAGAACCTCCAATGCATCCAATTCCTCATCTAGCTTTATGTCCATTTTCTTGATGTATTTCATAAACAAGTCACCAAATTCTTACCATTTCAGCATACAGTTTATTAAACTTGTCACTCAGAAGCCCTATGTCTTGTGATCGTTTTGCCTCCTGGTTTGAGTTAGCCATAGCACCTTCACTTTGCCGGGCTACCCTCTCTTCCACAGCCCTTGACTTATTTACGGGTATTTTTGTTTTTTTAGACATTCAGTCAGGGACATGTAGTACCCTCCCACTTGATTATTTCACCAATATTTGAGAAGTGTTGAGCTATCTAGAATTGCAAGATTTCCAGGTGGGTGAGGGAGGAAGCACTCCACACAACTGAAGTAACAGTACACCATGCCGGAACTCGGAGCACTTCATTTTTGTGAAAAAATTGAGCTTTAGGTATCAGTTAACAATCCACTTTGCACAAGTCTGTCTAACTTGAGGCAAGGGACTTGGGGGACAAACAGAATGAAAGGGATGATTACCAAAAGGTAGAAATACAGTAAACACCTTTGTCACTAGACCATGACGGTGACTGACATGATAGCTATTGGTTTGTTTACTGTTTTTTGTAGTTGTTAACAATGTTGTTACAGTGCTGTTACAGGTGCCTTATAGGTTGTGGCACAGTTTTCATGTTTCTTCTGAGTGCAATTTGAAAAAAGGTATTTCTACTGGCATAGCTAGTTTTCATTACATCACCACAGTACCGTGCTTTCTTTCCTGTAGTTTAGTTGTGTCAGTAAAATATATTTTCTTTTTGAGTAGGTAAAATGATTATGTGCTGCTTCTCTGAGCATTGTAATTTTTCAGGTTCTTGGCCTTTGGGCTAGGATCATGTAATATATTACGTTCATAGATTATAGATAGGTTCATAGATTAGTACTAGGCTAACTGCCCTTGCGAGCCATTTTAAGCCTAGCCAGTTATCCCTTGTGAGACTCAAACCCTGTACCTTGTGTTTGTAAGGCAAACACCTTAACCATTAGGCCACCCTCCCAACTGGTCATTTTTTTTTGCCCCTGTGGCTGCCAGACTCACTACCGCTGCCCGTCTGGCGCTGTCACTGGTCAAGCACAATCTGTGAAGCAATTCATGGTGTGGCTGTCACATGCACAGTCATGGTATGGCCCTAACTCCACCTTAGGGGATTAATCACCCTGGTGTTTGCATGTTGTCATGTACATGCCCTCTAAGAGCTACTGTTAATGAAGCTGGGGTCATCTGGTCCTTAGGGCTTTACCTTTCTACACTGCACAGCCTAACCCATTCAGGCAATTGTTCTGATAACTAATAATTTGTTTTGTTAACTAAGAAACCCTTTAAGAAGATCCCCAAAAGCAACAGGTGAGAAAGTGCCACTTGACTGTAATTTTTTCTCTCTAAATAGTTGCAAATAGCTAATACATTGTTGAACACAACTGTGAAAACTAAACAGTATCTCACAATATTTTATACCACACAGAATATGACACCATACCATGTGTTGTCCATCTTTAAAAAAAGCATAGTTATGACTAACTGGTTATAGTTTTATATTTGTTGCAATGCTGTCACAGAAGCTGTATAGTCTGAAATCCATTTGTCTAGTTTTCTGCTGTTTTCAGTGTGAAAGTGATTCTTTCGTATCTTTTTGTATGACTGCCAAATGAGATCTGTTGCTTACCAAATCAATTGTCTGAAAACTCTCCTGGGGGGGATCTACCTTTTGTTATATCATCATCGTAATTTCTTAGATATGCTGTCAAAGCAGATTTCCTTATGCGAGTTGGTAAATTAATTTCTTGGTGTTTAGCTGCACATCATATGTTTTCATGGAATTCTGTACTGAAGGTCTGTCAAACAACAGATGAATAGGTGCCACTACACTACAAATACACGGTTCTTCATAATGTTAAATGACAACTTGTCAAGATTTCTCATGGAAACGGGGTATCTACCTACCACTGATTTCTAGATATTTATATCATCAGCCATCAAACTGAGGTCCCATATGCTTGAATTGGTGGATGTAAAAGATCCCACCGCACCTATTGAAAACAGTAGGGGAAGTAACCCAATGCTCTGGCCAAATTTTCTGTTCTAGTATAAAGACCAACTCTGGTCTCCCTTGGAATGTAACCCAGTCAGCAAAGAGATAGCTAGATAGATACAAAGTATGTTATTTACATATATTTGCATATTTTATGTAGATATCTCTGGCATTGTCCACTTAGAAGCATTGTGGAGCAGCATTTCACAGGCTAAGTCAGTACATGCAGAATGGTCAGTTATTCAATACAATGTGACTTATTTTCATGCAGAATTTTTCATATATGTAGTATTAATATTTATCTGACCAAGAAGGTGTTTATTATGGTGTTTAATGGTATCAAATGAAAACCTACATAATGCTAAAGAAGATCTCACTGATACCTGGTGTCTGCCTACCATAGCTTTGCAAATATTTATATTTGTTTAGCAGTAAATATTGCATTTGTGCATATTTTTAAATTTTACATAGCTATCTTGGGTGGTGACTACATGGTAGAATTGTAGAACATCATTTGTCATGGCAAGTCTACACATGAGTCAAGAATGGCTCTTGACATAAACAAGGTTGTCATTACATGAGAAAAAATATGATTTGTTTTCTTGTCAGATTATGAATAATTGAAATATTAATATTTTTTTAATAACTTAATCCAGAAGGAATATGCATGTACTTCTTGGTATCAAATGAGACTTAGCTAATAATAGAAAGGTTCTCACTAATACATGGTGTGTAGCTACGTCTGCTTTACAGGTCTTCATACTTTTTTATCAATAAAATGTGCTTAAATGTCATATTTATGTAAATATGTTAGGGAGCATCCACTTGGAAACACTGTCAACTAGCATTTCACAAGTCCAGTCAGCTTACAGATCAGGAAAGGATCCTGATCCAAATGGGGTGGTCACTGAGAAAATGTGATTTATTTTTATGCATAATTATACATTTATGCCATATGTTCACGTTTCTCTTATCATGAACAAGAATAATGATGTATGGTACTGCATGCAATCAAATGAAAGTTTGCGTAATGCTGGGGAAACTTCTTGCTGATATATGGGTCTAACTAGCACTGCTTTCCATATGTTTGAACTTGTATGTCATTAAAATATATATATTTCAGAAATGGTGTGACAAAAGCAAAACTAATATGCAGCAAATGGAAGATCATATATGCATGATCCAAAGTCCCACTGATAATTGTCTGTCTAGTATGGTCAGAACGATACTGAAAGTTGTTGGGATAATTACAGTAATTATTGCTCCATAATGACTTAATTTAGAGAGACAGCCTCGGGAATTTCTTTTTGTAACTATTAAAAACTTAGTTCACCTCCTCTCCACGTCAAAAGAATAAACCAAAAACATAAACACCTCCGCAAGCATTTACCATGAAGGGTCTCCTCCAGTACAACCTCAGTACGAATCGTAGCACAAAAGTGTAAGCCACAGATGGATATGTATAAAACAATAAATTTAATAGAACACCAGAACAACAAAACAAGCACAATGGGATTGAGCGCGCTTTCATCTGTCACATCAAGACTTCATCAGAATCCGTCGTATCCAATGTTAACTGTCCTTAAATACAGTTCTAATTAATTGGTTAATTGATAAAGTATCCACCAGATGAATGTCCAATTATATCAACAGTTAATGTTGCATCAAAAATGTTGTACAAAATAAACATATATAATGCCAGGAATATAAAATAATAATCTATTTAAACTGTATATATTAAATAAATAAATATGCTCATACACCAATATATAAATTTACAATAATCAATACATATATTAAAAATAAATAAAATCAATATGTATGAATAAAATGTATAATACATAAAAAAATATATATTCAATGTATATTATTATAATGAATTATATGATGAATTGTATAATGAATTATATAATAACAGGACTGTACGTGCTCCAGATGTCATCCTGTAATGTATAACCCAAAATATCAACAGACCAAGTGTATACCCTACTACTGACCACATGTTGGTTTATATGTCTGTATATATGTATGCTGTAAAAAATACGCTACTTGTATTGTTATGGTATATAAAGGGAAATAATTGTATAATATCAACTCATACCAAAAGGAAGTATTTTTTACCAAAAGGAAGTATTTTTATGCCAACAGACCGTCTTTATATAACCACCAAACCTACTCCAAGCTTTTTGATTATTTATTGTTTAGTTTGGGGTTATTAGACAAGAGTTTAAGAGCAGGTTTTATGGAGAGGTGATCGTTCATTCCATATGGACCACAGGCATCCAGCCTGAGTTGCCAAATCATTTCTCTGTATTCAAGTAACGACTCCCAATCACCTCCCCTCTCATTCCTTTTAACCTCTTCCAACACCCAGAACTTAATATTGTTTTTTTCACACACCTCAGTATGCCTATAAAGAGCATTATTGACATTCCTTGTATTTATATCTCTTATGTGTTCGTAAACCCTTTGTTTTAACTTACGCTCGGTCTTGCCGACGTAGTATTTTTCACAGATTAAACACAAAGCCAAATAAACCACCCCTTTGGTATGACAGGTATGGTAACCCTTACTTTTCACTTTCAAATTTAATTTACTAAGCCAAAGTGTTTTCTCCCCCAATATAAAGGTGCACTGACCACATCTACCACATTTGTGGGTCCCCATCTTCCTTTGTGTACCATTTCCACAAGGAAGCTTCTTCATCTCAAATAAATTTTTGAAATTGTTGTTTTTCCTAAATCCAAACCTGAGTGGTTGTTGGAAAATCGAGACGTCACTACTAATGTGGGAGAACATTTTCCACGCTTCATTTATACCTCTTTGTATCCAGTGTATCCCTTTATAATAAGTCAACATAAGACGAGGTATATTGTTGTTATCTGTGTTGTTAGTCCTAAACCTGGAGGAAACTGCCGTAATCTGTCCATTGTCACAAAAACTGTGTGTCAATAGTGGCTTGTACTGAATATATCGTTTTCTTAATACTTCACGTTTAACGTTCCTAATTAATGCTCCTGGGTAGCCTCTATCCCTAAAAAACTTCTGTATTAAATCCATTTCCTTACTACATGAACCATCTTCACTGGTCATACGTGAGGCCCTGATCATTTGACCTTTAACTATATTTTTCCTAAGATAAAGGGGATGGTCGCTTTCAAAATGGACATAGGAATTCGAAAAACATTCCTTTCTAAAGACCTTGGATTCATATCTATTACTCACTATGTTCTTCGTAATGGTCACATCCAGATAATCAATCTGGTCTATACTATATTGAAAAGTGAACTCCAAAAAGGTGGTAGTTGTGTGTAAATATTCAATAAACCTTTTCACTTCCTCAACGGTCCCTTTCCACACCATAAAGATGTCGTCCAGAAACCTAAAATATGTAATAACATTTGTCCAAAAATCTGATTTGAAAACAAATTCAAGCTCCCAGAACAGCATAATAATGTTGGCATAGGTGGGAGCACAGGCCGATCCCATAGCCACCCCACCCAACTGATGGTATATATCTCCCTGAAAAAATAAAAAGTTATTTTTCAACACCAGTTCCATATTCTCAAGGATTAACCTGAAATCAGTCGTATTAAATAAATTAAATTCAACCAACATCTGCTCAAACCAGGTTAACCCAATATCATGTGGTATGACGGAAAATAGATCACGAACATCAATAGTCACAAATACAAAGTTTTCATCATAGGGAACTTCATTAAATTTAGTAAGAAAGTCCCATGAATCAATAAGTATATGCTTGTAATTTAAATGGAAATTCTTTAATTTCATATCAATGAAAATAGCAAGAGGTTGTGTCTTGGAACACTGTGAAGTCACTATTGGCCTGAAAGGGGGGTTGTGGACATCTTTATGAATTTTGGGAATACCGAATATTTCAGGAATCACTGGTTTGGGAACTTTAAGATAATTATACAGTTCCAAATCTATTAGACCCTGTAAAAGGTTGTCTTCCAACCAGTAGTCAATTTTATTATAACAGATGTTCATTTCATTTCTAGACGCAATTCGGTATCTATCCCCTGTACTAAGGATGTCAAGCATCCTCTGAGTGTAGTCCCAGTAATCCATCAGGACCACACCACCCCCCTTGTCAGGCTTCATGATTCTAATTTTATCATTACCCTGTAGTTTCTTCAATATGGTGGCTTCTTCTCTTGTTAAATTGCTGTATTCTTTGACTCCATCATCCCCTTTATAGCTCTGTCTAATCATATAAAGTACATGAGTCTCAAAACTAGCAATATCACGTTGTAAAGGGGGATTAAATGTACTCTTCCTTTTAAATATATTCATATCTGTATTGACCCCTTGTCCTAATGAGTGCTTAAGATGCAGTTTTCTAGTAAATAATTTTATGTCTAGCAGTAATTTTTCCAATCTTGGTTTTTTTATTGGAATAAACGAAAAACCTTTTGTAAAAAGTCCGAAAAAATCATGGGTAACCTCTAAGTCAGGGAAATTATAGATGTGAAAGCTGTTATTCACATAAATTTTACATTTTGTAGAGACAATATTACACTCGTTGATATTGTTCATCTCTACTACCTCTTGAGTATCAAAACCAGTGTACCCACTATTGGCGACTCCATTACTACCCCAGTTGTCCAAGGGGTTAACATTGTCAAGGGTGGTTGTATCAGTCAAATCTGAACTAAACCCTACCTGTAATTGTTCGTCCCCCGTAATTAGAACTGTATTTAAGGACAGTTAACATTGGATACGACGGATTCTGATGAAGTCTTGATGTGATAGATGAAAGCGCGCTCAATCCCATTGTGCTTGTTTTGTTGTTCTGGTGTTCTATTAAATTTATTGTTTTATACATATTCATCTGTGGCTTACACTTTTGTGCTACGATTCGTACTGAGGTTGTACTGGAGGAGACCCTTCATGGTAAATGCTTGCAGAGGTGTTTATGTTTTTGGTTTACTATTAAAAACTTCTATTTTCCGGGTCACTGTTTTATTCTGTTGTAGAAAATATTGTACACCATAAAATCAGGTTTGTTTATTAGAGAAGTATATCCACCATGAAGAGGACTGTGTGGTGAACTCGTTTTGTATTTATACTTTTTAGCAACTTCCCTTTTGAAATTTCTGCGGTCAGAGTGCTGACAAGTTGGGGAAAAAAAAGGCCAAAAACACAAAAGAGCGAATCCCAAAAATCGCTCTTGTCCTTTAAGCTTTTTTTTACCCGGGGGGGTTAAGTCTCCACACACTCCTGAACTTATATCTACCAACACCGAGATCACCATATCTTGGAGAAAAGGGAATATTCCAAGAAACAGCAGACTTTGTATATGCAAGTCTGTTCTTTCGGCCATTCAGTCTCCATATTTTGGGACTCACTGTATTGGGTCCCGATATTTCAAATGGTTATCTTTTTAACTTCTATGGTTTTATTAGAAAAAGAAACATAGACAAAGATGTATCGTGATAAATCCACAAAAAGAAGCAGCCCTTAGAAACAAGCAGGAAACAAAATGTGTCTGTAAGTTCTTTCATCTTTTATTGACTTTTTTAAGAGGTGATAAAGGCACAGTGAATCTGTCATGACAAATTATCTATCTGTCTCTCAGAATTAATGCCTGCTTGTGAAACTTTCAAATCATTTAGGCCTGGGTAATAGTAACGTCTTATAAGGTGAGATAATAATTTTGATTGGCGGACTGTCATGCAACAACTTTAGTCTTTTGAAAGCATTTTCATTTCATTGTTTCATTATTATGTCTGAAGAAGCAAGTAAACTATGAAAGCACTTAGGACATATTTTATTTCCTTCTAGTTTTTGTTAGCTGTTTTTTTCTGTAACCTTTTCAGTTCTCAAGAGGTTTTGAGTTCTTTAAAAGCAGGTTTCAGTACTATGCTGTCAGTAAATAGCTCAGATGAAAGCTGTCTAACCAGGAGCTCAACAGTGTTCAGGAGATGTGAAATTCCACTGCTTATACTTGTGAGTAAGGGAAGGCCTTCCTAAAAGGATTTCCATGTAAGACCACCATGAAGACTTGGTGCTGTTCCTTTTGTGATGGACTCCCTTTAAACTAATGAATAAATGAGTACAGTGTAATTAAATACCTCTAATGGAATGTCTCTTTTCTGGATGTTTGTTTCCTCATTCAGAAGAATTTCAGAGTTGTAAGATCTTATGTACAAACACCATATTTGATATTTCATAATAAAATTGTGTCATTGAAGCAGATCCATCTTTCATGCCAAAATTTGTATCAATATTCACTCTGAATCAGTCTGGTCAGCCGTCTGTGATTTACCCAGGCTAACAAAATGAGGAAGAACATTTACATATTTTGTTTGCATACAGGCAACTCAAATGTTGCACTACGAGAGCTAATGAATTAAAAAAAAAAAAAACTGATCAACTGTTTGCATCCTTCAGGTAAGGGTGAAAAAGCCTCAGTCCGTTAGTATACAGATCCTGGGTAAATGATTGTCCCATTGTATTGTCTTCTGCTATGGCAAGTATAATATACTTTTACAAGATATATTCGGGGAACATTTGAATATGTCAGCAGTGTAGTTTTGCAAAACACTACAAGTTGAAGGAACAACCTAAATGTAGGACTGGCTTTTACATGGCTATGCTATACCTGCGGTGTAAACCATAGCTTGAGATGATTGTCACTGTTGAAGTGACACCCCTACCCCATTTGCAAAATGGGAAAAAGGGGCTGAGGATGGATGGATGAATGGATGCTATAGGGGCCTGCTGTTAACTTCCCATGGGCATACTAACCCTACTTGGGAATCTACCAAAATGTTCTGATTTATTGTATCTGTGACCCACCAAAGGAGGTAGTACACCTGTGGTACAGTACTTAAGCATAACAGTAGACTTGTCATGGTCAGATCCATTCATTTGAAACTTAAGACTGGGCTGGGTGCCACAGGTTTCATTCAGCAAAGCACAGGAAATTTTACCAGACTACAGATTCTCTACTTTATGCACCACTGTCCAACCTTTTTCTCCAGATCTCTATTGCTGCTTAAACAACTCAAAGACGACATAAGCCCCAGGCTTTATTGTCTTGGTTATTTATTGTTTGCTTCTTTTTTTCTGCAGTTTTGAACTGCTTGATAATTGGGAAGTCCCTCTGCCTCGTGATCTTTACTTAAATCTTTCCATTTTTTTTTTACTAAAACTTTTAATTTTATATTGCTGTCCCTGCTATACTTAGCCTCTCTGTGTGATGTCTTTGCATCTGTGTTCTCCTTATCTTTTACACTTTTTACATCTTTATTAAATCCCAATTTACATAACCACATAGGTATACATTCATTAACAGAAATAAAAACAAACTAGTATAACATTGTTTTCATACAGTATACATGTTTTTTTTCTTTTTAGCAGATGTTCTTCATCTCACATTGCTGCAGTCCTTACATATGGGTAGTCCGCTGTCCTCGGTCGGCCCGAATACCAAAGTATTAGGCTGACGTCGGTCATGGGCGCTCAGATCTGACATCAGAGCGTCAGGGTATAAAAGCGCATGACCGACGTCATATCCTCAGTCTTTTTTGCCGCATGGTTCGATGCAGAAGCAGCGTTGCAAGTGCCGTTCGGCGTTCTGAAATTTTCGTATTCTGAGTTTCAGACCGAAACCAAGTTGGGCTAAGTACCCCGTTGGGGAATATTTTTGTTTTTTTCTTGCCTCAGTTAATTCCAGATGTCAGAAAAAGTGAATAATTGTATTTCTTGTGGGAAACAGATACCGCATAGGGATTATCACTCTCTTTGCATTCCTTGTTTGGGACCGGACCACGGCGTAGTCGGGTGTCGGTTTTGTGCTAGGTTTAATAAGCGCACTATAAAAAGAAGGTTAGATTGTGCTAGGTTAGTCTTTGGTAAGCGGTGTAATTATAATATGCCGTCGGATCCTCCGACGCCCGCTTCCACGAAGAAGCGCAAAGACAAATCCGTGAAACCTAGACAGGTTGATTCGTCCGTTTCGGACGCCGGTCCTGCAGAAACTACAGTGGAGCAAGTGGATCCGGCTGAAGTTTCTGTTGAGTCTCAGGGGGAAACTTTGATTTTGCAGGATGTGGCCTCTCAGGAGTCAGGTCAAGCTGAAGGGGCCTCTCAGGTTACTGTTCTCCCTTCTATGCCTAAGGTGGTTAGGCCTTCTGCTTCTATTTCTAAGGCTTCTTCTAAGGGCAGGTCTGTTTTGCCTTCCTCTGGTGTCCCTCCAGGTACTTCAGGGTCTGTGCCTAAAAAGCACATGCTTAAAATGGCAGAAGATTTGATTACTTTAATTAGAGGTTCTATGCCCCCTCCTGATAAGAGGCCCAGGGTGGAGCCAGAGTTGGAAAGTTTGGATCAGGCCTCAGATGACTCAGACTCTTCTGCTGAAGATATTCAAGATTTTCCCCTTATTCGGATTCTGATGCAGAGGATTCCACTCCTTCTGCTTCTCCTCCAGAGGATTTTTCTTTTCAGAAACTCTGCATTCCATGAGGGAGCATTTTAAGTGGGAAGGACAGGATTTCTCTGATTCACGGAAGAGGCTTAGGGAATTCTTGTTTTACCACAGCATAGACCCTTGGCTATACCTCCTGTTTTGGATGTGCTTCAAGATGTTTTCTCGCAGGCTTCCCTTAATCCAGATTCTTTGCCTCCTGCGCCAGTTAAACCGGACAGGTATTACAGGGTGCCTGAGGCTCATAAATATCTGTATAAGAGTCCTAGGGCGGACCCAGAAACTATTAGTCAGGGGCCTAAGGGTGTTAGAGCTTCTGTTGTAAAGAATCCGGTTCCTCTAGATAAGGAAGCTAGAGCTTTGGATAGATGGGGTAAGAAGGTGTATACCTCTTCCACTTTAGCAATGAGGGCTTTAAATTGCCAGTTTCATATGTTGAAATATCAGAATTTCCTCCTTTCTCAGCTAAAATCTAAAGTGGATGCTTTGGCAGAGGGCATAGAGTGTAAAGAATTGCAAGATTTAGTACATGTCTCTGAACAGGTGGGTAAGCATTCTTTGCAGTGTGGTTTTGATGCTGTACAGGCCTCTTCTAGGGTAGCTGCCACTGGTTCAGTTCTTCGTAGGCACGCCTGGCTTAAGGATCAGAATTTGTCCGAGCATGTTAAAACTAGAATTCTGGATGCCCCTTTACAGTCTGAAGTTTTGTTTGGCCCCCCTGTGGAGTCGGTTTTGAAGAAAATGGAAGACAAGGCTAAGTCCATGCAGACTGTTAAAGATTTTTGCAGGTGCAACCTCCAAAGTTTAGTAGAAATTGGCCTACTAAGGGGTGGACCTACCCTTCTTCTGATTCTCAGTCTAGGGGTAGATCTAGACGTGGCAGGGGCAGAGCTCACAGTACATTCAGGCCTAGAACTTGAGTTCACCTGCACAATCTGCAGGTGAGGGCAGGGGCCAGTCCTTTCGTAAACAGGCCCAATGACCTGCATTTTCAGCTGCCAGATTCTTCTTCCCTGGCAGCTCCTTTGGGAGGAAAGTTAGCACTCTTCAAGCAAAACTGGCTTTTAGTCACCCAGGACAAATGGGTATTGGACATTATAAACCGAGGCTACAAGTTCTATTTCCATACATTGCCTCCTTTCAAAGGCATGCCAGACGTTCCTCCTCGGCAAAGGATAGAGGCTCACAAGCAGATTTCTTTACTTCTTCAAATAGGAGCTATACAGCCAGTTCCTCTGTCAGAAGTGGGACTAGGATTTTATTCTCGCCTGTTTCTAGTACCAAAGAAAGGGAACACGTGGAGACCAATTTTGGATTTATCTATCCTCAACACTTATCTGGACATTCCAAAGTTCAAAATGCTGACGTTACAACAGCTTTTACCTCTGTTGGGAAAAGATCACTGAATGGTAACTCTGGATCTCAAAGAGGCTTATCTTCATGTTCCTATCAGGCCCAGTTGCAGGAGGTACCTGCGTTTTCGGGCTGGAAATTTACATTATCAGTTCTCTGCATTGCCCTTTGGCTTATCTACTGCGCCCAGAGTGTTCACAAAGGTTCTGGCTCCAGTGATAGCCTTTTTCAGGTTAAGAGGAATACAGATTTATCCTTATTTGGACGATTGCCTGATTATTGCACAACACAAAGACGAACTTCTGCATCATCTACAGTATGTGATGGTAGTGTTAAGATGCCTAGGGTATTCTGTGAACGAAACAAAGTCCAGTCTAGTACCCTCTCAGGACATGTGCTTTCTGGGTGTGAGACTGAATACAGCTTCCCAGATGGCCTTTTGACCCCGGACAAACAAAGAAGCCTTTCTCTTTATTTCCATCAAATGTCTCTACAGTCCAGGCTGACTGCAAGGACAGTCCTTCAAGCCTTGGGGTTCATGGCATCTTGTATTCTGGTGCTTCCCAATGCCAAACTGCATATGAGGAAGCTTCAATGGTATCTCAAAAATGTATGGACACAACACTGCCAAGATCTAGACACTGTCATTCAGATAATACCTTGCATTCAGAAAGAATTTTTGTGGTGGGCTCAGGAATGTCACCTAAACAAGGGACACTCTGTGACCCGACCAGAGGCGAGTCAGATTCTAACGACAGATGCCTCGGACAAGGCTTGGGGAGCACACCTCAATGGAAAATGGGTGCAAGACACATGGCCTGTCAGACTTCAACATTTGCATATCAACTTGAAGGAGATGTTAGCAGTCCAATTTGCATTGATGGCTTTCAAGGATTTACTTCACCCAGGACAGGTGTTGATTCAAACAGACAACACTACTGTCATGTGGTACATCAACAAGCAAGGGGGAACCCATTCGTACCCTCTTTGCAGGCAAGCGATGATTTTGTGGGAGACTGCTCTCAGTTTACACCTCAATCTTCAGGCAAGGTTTCTACCAGGAGCACAGAACTCCTTAGCGGATGTGTTGAGCAGACAAATTGTGGATCCTCATGAGTGGAAACTGGATCCTCATGTGTTTCAAAAGTTGACAGTGTTATGGGGGACTCCAGACATAGATCTGTTCGCTTCTCCACTAAATTACCAGTTGCCAACGTTTTGCACAAAAATGTTTCATCCCACAGCTTGGAAGGTGGACGCTCTATCATTCAGTTGGAGCAGTCTTCATGTCTATGCCTTTCCACCTCTGCCTCTCATTCCCAAGGTACTCCTGAAGGCCAGAAAAGACAAGCCATCCATGATTCTGATAGCGCCGGATTGGCCTCGACAGCACTGGTACCCACTACTGAGGAGTTTGGTACGGGAGCCTCCATGGCCTCTGCCTTTGATTCCGCATCTTTTGTCTCAGGAGGGCAATCACTTCCTCAATGTCAAGATTCAGTCTCTGCATCTCACAGCCTGGCATATTCTGTTTTAGACCCTGGAGGGTCTCAGCTTCCACAACAAGTTTTGAATGTTATTTTGGAGGCCAGAAGGCCTAGTACAAGGAAAGTTTACGCTGATAAATGGAGGAGATTTTTCTTTGGAGCAAAGCGAAGGACTTTGATGTTTCCAAGCCTGATTTAAGTGTTTCTCTTCAATATCTTACTGAGTTATTGGACAAGGGTTTGTCTTTCTCCTTGATAAAGGTTCATGCTGCAGCCATTTCTGCTCACTATGACTGTGACCCTCCTTTATTTTCCCATCCTTTGTTTAAGCAATTTCTTAGAGGGGCAAAGAACATAAGACCCCCACGTAGAGCTCCTACTCCTGCTTGGGATCTCAATTTTGTGTTGGAAAAGCTTACTCTACAACCTTTTGAGCCTGCAGCTACGGCCGAGTTAAAGTATTTATCATGGAAGACTGCTTTTTTGTTGGCCATTACCTCTGCAAGAAGGGTTTCTGAATTACAGGCCCTTATGGCAGTGGAACCTTTCCTGATTTTTCATAAGGATAGGGTATCTTTGCGTACTAATCCTTCCTTTATGTCTAAAGTGGTTTCTAGTGTGGCCTTGAACCAAACTATTCATTTGCCTACTTTTTATGCAAACCCCCAAAATAAAGGGGAGAAGATTTTGCATACTTTGGATATTCACAGGCAGTTACGTTATTATTTGACCAGAACCAAGGGGTTCAGGCAGTCTCAGCAGTTGTTTGTTTCTTTTGCTTTGGGTTCTCAGGGAAAACCTGTTTCAAAACAAAGTATTTCTAAATGGATTGGGTTTTGTATTTCTTTCTGTTATTCCCATCATGGTAAGGAGATTCCGGCTGGAATCAGACCTCATTCCACTAGAGCTACTGCCACTTCTACTGCCTTTCTAAGGGGGATAGCTACAAAAGATATTTTGGAAGCAGCCACTTGGAGTTCAGTACATACTTTTTCCAAGCATTACCACCTTCCTCTTTATTCTAAGTCTAGGGCTGGATTTGCCACTGCAATATTACAGGGCATTTTAGCAGCCCCTAATGCTTTATGATTTTGCCATTTTCCCTTTACCTCTGCTTTGGGATTCTACCCATATGTAAGGACTGCAGCAATGTGAGATGAAGAACATAGTACAGTTTTGTACCTACCATAAATGTAGATGTTCAAGATCCACATTGCTGCAGTCCAATTTACCTCCCTCCTTCCCTCTGTAGTTTGGCATGGTTATATGGTTTGGGTGATGGTTGTTGTTGGGCATGTTTTTGGGAGGTATCCTGTTTTTGGGCTGTGGCCTTTCTTTTTAGGGCCTTCTGACATCTGGGGCAAGAAAAGACTGAGGATATGACGTCGGTCATGCGCTTTTATACCCTGACGCTCTGATGTCAGATCTGAGCGCCCATGACCGACGTCAGCCTAATACTTTGGTATTCGGGCCGACCGAGGACAGCGGACTACCCATATGTAAGGACTGCAGCAATGTGGATCTTCGAACATCTACATTTATGGTAGGTACAAAACTGTACTTTATCATTCACTCTAGCATTGCATACATTTTTTTTCAAATCCTGCCTTCCTTTAAACCTCACTGCTCCTCCTGAACATAATTCTGTTATGTATCAGTCTTACAAATTCCATTATTTCTATGTAATTTGATCTTCCACACTTCTAAAGATCACACTCCATTTCATAGGTCCCCTTTACAATATTCAGTACTTCAACTACAGTTGGTTTAGATTTTGATTTCCATATTCTAGTAATTGCTTTTTTTTTGTGGCAACCAGTACTATCAAATTTAGTGAGGCCTTACAATGTGTAAACAATTCAGATCCTGTGTCTCAGCTCAAAATAATAATTTCCTTAGTTACAACTTTTTGCTTCCCAATATTTTTGATAAAGTACTCTGTAGGAAGTGTTTAAAATCTGCCAACTTGTTTCACTCCTAAAGACATTTTCCTGTTTATCACGGTGACTCCCACCACACCATCAGCATTTGCTATCTTCCATAGGAAATAGTATATGAAGTTGGCTTGCTGTATAAAAATAGCTATGCAAACACTTCCAAACAAAAATCCTAAACCTTCTGGACATTATTGCATAGCTGGCAGCCAGATAGAGGTCTCCTCATTGTTCCTTTGTAAATTACCTTTCCAGTCTGTCTTTGAAATCGTTTCTAACCTCTGGTGATTGATTTCTTATAGTTATCGTGAATTATACAATGACCATCCATCAATATCCTAAAACATGCACGCTGATTGGTCAGCATGCCCATTGTAAATCATACTTATACTAATGGAAAAAGTCCGGTCGCCCGGACTTTTTCCATTAGTTTAAGTCTTTTTTCTTTAGACAGCAACGGAGAATGGAAGAGCTCCGTTGCTGTAATCTTGCTATGTTAAACGGGTTTAACATAGTGAGATAGCTTAAAAAAAGCAATGGAGATCTTCCTTTCTCCGTTGCTTTTTTTAAAGCTGTCTCGCTATGTTAAACCGTTTAACATAGCGAGACAGCTTTAAAAAAAGCAACGGAGAAAGGAAAATCTCTGTTGCTTTTTTTAAAGTTATCTCGCTATGTTAAACTCTTTTAACATAGCGAGGCACTTTTAAAAAGCAACGGAGATCTTCTTTTCTCTGTTGCTTCCACCCACAGCTCTAATGTACTGCGTAAGCATACTCATGTGCAGTACATCAGAACTGCCGCAGAATACCGGACAGCTGTGGAAGGGCAGCACGGAGGCATTATACAACGCCATTATTTAAGAAAAGTAAGTATTTTTTTCCTTAAATAATGTCATTGTATAATAGCAATGACCCACTTCTGAGTGTGGGTAATGCAGGAATTACCCACAGTTGTCTTTGTTTGGCCACTCGGGCTTCGCCCTTGTGACCAAACCACACTAACCGTGGGTAAATCCAGCATTACCCACACCCAGGCATGGGTTATTGCTTAAATATTTTATATACCATAATAAACACCAACTGCTGCCAGAGCTATTTTTTCATTTAGCATTTTCCTGTCCCTTTCTGTTTGCCTGTTCTCTAATATCAGTCCTATTGTAACAGTTTTTTTTATATTTGTTACATTTGTGACTGAATTGTTCCATTTTCTTAGTTGTTCGCATGTTTCTACATACTCCTGAGTACTGTTTTCATAACTGTGAGCTCTGACAAGACGTCAGGCTTTAAAAAAATGTTCTGAGGGCAGACACAAGATTCTACCCCAAGACAGGCATGTCCTGTGTGTTGAGTTTTTTGGCATGGAGTAAAATTTGCAAAGCATTTGATCGTAAAATCTTTACCGATAAATGTAATGAGCTGATTCAGAAAGAAAACTCAGCCATAATCTAGTGGTGATAGTTTATTAAAGCTGATGATCAGTGCTGAAGAAGGGCATGAGAGGCAGTACAGTCTCTTATCTTTGTGAGACTGAGTTGAGAAGATTTTTCTCCTCTAGACTTCCATCCACTTTCCATCCACTGTGTCATTCAGGTCAGGCAGGCCTATTTATTCTTCCTTCTCTTGTTGAATTTTTATTGACTTTGACTACAGTAAAATGATGAAGGCCATGTTTTAAGCACAAGCTGAGGTATATCTGTTCCAGTCCCCCATTCTACTTAGCATGGAGGGGAATTCTGTCACCATTCTCTATTTTTCTAATACCTTCTTTTCAGTCCTTTGTTTCAGCACTGAGACTGCTGAGGCCTAGCAGTACCCAGCAAGTACTGGAGTTGGCAACAGTAAGCATTATGGTGCTATCCACTTTGCCCAATCCATTGACATCAGCATTCATGAGGAAATCTTTTTGACAAATCGCATCCTTTCTGCTCTGAGACTGTGAGCTGGAAGTTGAGGTCAGCACCACTACTGTTGATGACATTCCAGACATTAATCCCTGTGTCATAGTGTAGAAAGGGTTGGAGTCTGTCTAAGTCCCAACTGCTCTGTTAGCAGTGGAGTCAGAGTCAACTAGTCAATGCTGATGACCATTATGCACTGATTCTGTTTGAAGTTGATGTGGGCCTTTCTACACTGACAGCCTTGTCTCTGAGGCAGTATGCCTTCTCAGTTGTGTTACTATTATTGTACTCCTGTATACAAGAACATCTCTTGGCACTTGCTTTCCCACTAGCATTTATCTAAAAAACATTTTCTGTGCACCTGCAGACCTTTGGTCTTTCTTCTATGTCCTTTTCTTCACCAGAGCTGTCCACACTATGGAAGATTGGGATGCACTCATGCAAGCAGAAGGACTTTGACTGCCTTGTGGAGTCTCTCCAGCTGGAACAGATAAGACACCTGGGTGATTCTCAGATTCTCCTCTCAGATGACCACAATTTTGGGGAGATTTTTAAAGATGTTGCAGAAGTAAACTGGATGGCCCACTGAGATCCTGTCCATCTTCATAAAGCATCCAGCAAGGAGACCTTTTGGTTCAGTAAATGGCTTCTTAGGTGATTCCTTCTGGCAACAGAGTGGTAATAATTGTTGTCATGGAGACTTGTAAGAAGCCAGATGTTGCAGCCCATATCTAGATGCTAGATAAGATCTTCCAGTCATCAAAGGATAGGAATTACTGGACACAATCATCTGTTATTGACGCTGCTGTTAGAAATTGGCGTTTAAAAATATTTCCGCACGCATACGCACACACGCGTGTGCACACACACACACACACACACACACACACACACACACACACGCACACACACACACTATGCTCACAAAGTTGTGAATCTAGGGTATCGAACCACTATGGGAAATAGATGTTTGCATACTTCATTTCCTTTATCAGTATTCTAAACTACTTTTCCTATATGCTCCATTTCTACTGTTGATACATGTGAATAACTTCCTAAAAGGACTTCACATAAGACCACCAAGAAGGATTGGTTCTCTTCTGATGAGCTTGCTGATGAAATAGATTAATAAATGAATGAATGAAACCCTGGGAAGCCTGGTGCTGTGGGTAATGAAGCCAAATCTTACCTTATCTTCCAGGCTGTCAGCATCTCATTCCTCTTCAGTCTGACCATGCTGGTGACACATAATGCCACTGATGGTGCAGCTGGAGCAGAGAGCAGTAAGGTTGCCATATGCTGTTATGCCTGTTGGTACTTCACAACTTTTAGTGAGAATTTTCAGGTAACCTTTGTTAATATACCCTTTAACACATTTTGGGCCTCTGATCAAGGAAGAGCTGGTGGACACAGAAAGGGAAAGTGTTAGCATCTGTTTTCAGACCCCCCTACCCCATTTGAGTTGACCTAGAAGTGTCTGTGTTGTTTGTGGTAAAAGTGGTATCAGCAGCAACAGCCAGAAGGGTCAGCATTCTGTCAGGAACCAGAATGGCAGAGTTAACTTTCAAAATGGATCTCTGCCTAGAGGCAAAAACTGTCATCCCAATAGGGATACCATATGTCTTTATCTGGAAAATGGTAGAATCCTTGAGGACTTGCCTGACTATACCATACTGGAAACAGTCAGAGGTTGCCTATCCATCTGTCTGCATGGATAACCATCAACAGAATAGGTGGATTTTACCCACATCATCCAGAGACTGCAAAATCACTTTCCATTTGCACTTCTTTCCTGTACCTGTTGTCCCACCCCATCAGAAAGAAATATGAATAGCAAAGGTAGAAAACCTCTTCCAAAAAAAGAGCAATCATGGACATCCTACCAGAATAGAGAGGAATGTAGCAATAACCCACGGTTGGTGTGGTTTGGTCATGAGGGCGAATCCAGCATTACCCAGACCCAGAAGTTGGTTATTGCTATTATACAATGACATTATTTAATAAAAAAAAAATTATGTTTCTTAAATAATGGCATTGTATAATGCCTCCTTGCTGCCCTTCCGCAGCTGTCTGGTATTCTGCGGCAGTTCTGATGTACTGAACATGCCTATGCTTACGCAGTGCATCAGAGCTGTGGGCGGAAGCAACGGAGAAAGCAACATCTCAGTTGCATTTTTTAAAGCTGTCTGTCTATGTTAAACCCATTTAACATAGTGAGACACCTTTAAAAAAAGCAACGGAGATAGGAAGATCTCAGTTACTTTTTTTTAAAGCTGTCTCGCTGTGTTAAACTCGTTTAACATAGCAAGACAGTGTGTAAAAAGCAACGGAGATCTTGCGTTCTCCGTTGCTGTAAAAAAAGACTTGTACTAATGGAAAAAGTCCGGGCGACCGGACCTTTTTCCATTATTATAAGTCTGATTTACAACGTGCACTCTGACCAATCAGCTTGCACGTTTTGGAATATTAATGGGGGGCGGTTGATGTATAATTGTTAATACTCAAGACAGTTTTTAGTCCCCAGAAGACTAGGTACATCTGGCCCACTCTAGATCACAATTGCCTCAGTCTGTTTGTTTCAGAACAAAATTTATGAATGGTATCAGTGCAGTCAGTTCTCTGCTTTCAGGTGGAGATCGGATATGCGGTTTTGGAAATGCAAGATTTTTTCTTGCACATAAAAGATAGCAGGATAGTTGAGGAGGTTCTTAAGCTTCCTGCTTGGATCCAACACTTTCTGTTTTAAGCCCTGCCATTTCACCTCACCTTAGCTTCCAGGAAGTTCACCAATTATGTGGTGGTGGTTGTAGTGCAAAGGAGATTGCAGGGGTCAAACTTTACCATTATGTTAGTAACTGGTTCCTAGCTATAGCGACCATGGAGGATGTAGTCTAAGCATGGGAGTCTGTGCTGCAACGGTTCCAGTTCCTAGGCGTGATAGTGAACACTGTCAAATCACAAATGCAG
Organism: Protopterus annectens; assembly: GCF_019279795.1. Taxonomy (NCBI): domain Eukaryota; kingdom Metazoa; phylum Chordata; order Ceratodontiformes; family Protopteridae; genus Protopterus; species Protopterus annectens. The sequence continues at coordinate 776,832,928 of NC_056735.1, forward strand.
GCTTCATGGGTTCTCACGGGCCCTCACATTTGTTGTTTGTGTGTTGGGCATTCACTCTCTTTGTTTGAAACTCAGCCTGTCTATACAGTGAGTTCTTCCTCTGCAGCCGACAGTGTCTGATTTTGCCATCAGATTAATTTTCTTTGGCCTAATTTCAACCATCATTTTTCTGATTTCTCAACACCAGTTACCACATCAGAGTGTTACAGTGGACCATCAGGTCTTCTATCAAAACATATAAGAATCACCAGCCTTTGCAAGAATCATCTGTGTTGGTGGTTTTCTACTCTTTTTTTTTTTTTTTTTTTTTTTTTAATAGGCAGCCCCTTTCACCTTCCTGTCTAGGCAGTGACTGTCATCAAGGGTAGATACCCCAAGGTGTTTGCTCACAAGCAGAGAACCGTCTGATATGCACTGTTGTAGAGGTGAAGGTGTTCCTTCCTATGTTGCAGGCTTTTCAGAACACTCAGTCTTATGGTACAGGTACCATCCACACTGAGTATATGGCTGTGGTGTGCTGCATAAACATGCAAGGGGAATTCACTCTTATTCCTTACATCGAGAAGCAGTGAGGCTGTAAGAACTGACTTTGTCCTTCACTATCTTTTAAAGTACAGCTATTCATAGAGATGCAAGTTCTCAAGCAGGCAGCTTCAGCAGATGCATGAAAGACTTTCTGTTTATGGGGGAAGCTTTGCTTTTTGCAGGAGTCGAGGTTTTCAGATTTTTCCCTAGTTAGATGATCTACATATTCAGACTTTTTCCCCCAGCACTCTGCTTCAGGATTTCAGGTTTACTGCTTGCCTAATACACAGTCTAGGGTTCACCAAAAAACTCCAGAAATCAGTTCTGACACCTTCTCAGGATAATATTTTCCTTGTCTGCAGCCTTCAGAAGGTTCCCATGTTGGCATTTCTGCTTATTCCCAAGCCTCTGTCTTTGATAACCTTTTTACAATACCTTCTTCCGCTGGCATCTATAACGGCCAGAATTTTTCAGGGTCCTTGGGTTCATGGCTTCCACCATTCCCATGCTGCATCTCACCAGGCTCCATATAAATAAACTTCAGTGGTATCTCAGATTAGTGTGTCTTCACCATTGCCACCCCTGGGAGTTCCAGGTACCTTTCCTTCTCTGTCTCAAACACGAGCTTTACTGGTGGATTCATCAACTTTCTCTCAAACAGGGCATCCTATTCAAACTCCAGTTTCCACTCAAGCTTTTTACAGATGCCTACTCTAGTTCCCACTCAAACTTTTTACAGACACATAAGACAGAGTGTTCGGTTCCTCCTGTGGCCCCTTAAAGGTTCAAGGTCTCTGGCCATCAGAGGTCAAAGCATATCAACATAAAGATGCGAGGGGTGGTCTTCTGGCTCTGCAAGCTTTTCATTCCTTTTATTCCAGACCCCTCAAAGTTTTCACAAAGCCACAGTGATGTGGTGTGTCAACATGTTGGGGGGAGGGGCGGGGGGGGGCAAGGTCCATGGTCCTACCTTCTTTGCAGACTAGCCCGTCAAGTCTGGGATCTGGCTATCCAATATCAAGTGACTCTAGGCAATTTACATTCTGTCAGAACACAATTTAGTGGCAGACTCTTTGAGCAGGTACAGCACACAAGCTGATGAATGGATGCTTCACAGAGATGTGTTCCTAGACGTTGTCCATTGGTGGGGCATTTCTCTGGTAGATCTTTTCAACTCCTCTCTGTGCAGACAGCAACTTCTTTTCTGTTCCAGAGTCCCACATCTTCTGGTTTGGAAAGCAGATGCCCTGTCTTTTCCTTGGCAGGAGATGTTTCTGTACACCCCCTCCCTTCCTCTTTTACCAGGAGTTCTGCACAAGATCAGGCAGGGCTCTCCCAAAATCTTGTGGTGACTCTCTCTTGGCCCAGACAGCGTTGGTTTCTTTTCTTTCTTACTTGGCCAGGGGCAGTCACCACATGTTACTTCACCAGGTGGATCTTGTCACACATCCTCACTTGTCCACTCTTCAAATTATACTACGGGTGATAGGCACTTGTTTTCTGAGGACTTGCTTTGGGTCCTGCAGGAGGCCAGGAAACCCACTACCAGAAAATCATGTATGTCCAAATGGAAAAGATTTTCTGTCTGGTGCCTCGCTCACCATTAGAATCCCCTATCTGTGGATGTTCCTCTGGTTCTTTGTTATTTGTGTTATCTGGGCATGTTGAGCTGGCATATTCCTCGGTTAAAGCTCACCTGTCAGCAATTTCTGCTTGTCTACATTTGACTCCTCCTCTGTCCTCTAGGTTTGAGGTCAAGCAATTCCTAAAAGGCATCCTTCGTATCAGGCCTCCCAGGAAGCCAATGCTGCCTTTTTGTGACCTCAATTTTGTACTTGAAATATTGATTCAGGTTCTTTTTGAGCCTGTGTTTTCAGCTTCCTTATAACATTGCACTCGGGAAACGCTTCTTCTTTTGGCTCTTACTTTAGCCAAGTGAGTGTCTGAACTCCAGGCTTTCATGGCTATACCTTCTTTTTTTAGTTTTGCATAGAGACAGGGTTTGTCTTCAAACTACTACTCCTTTCATGGCCAAGGTGGACAGTGAGTTGTCTGTTAATCAGTCTATTCATCTACCTTCATTTTTTCTTTCTCCGCAGTCTGCCATAGAGAGGGTTCTTCACACTGGGTTTGCATAGACAACTCCAGTTTTATTTAGACAAAAGTAAAGTTATTCACAAATCTGAGCAGCTTTTTGTTTCTTTTCATCCCAGGACTTTGGGCTGTGTTTCTAAGCAAACCATCTCCTCCTGGTTTTCTGAGGCCATTTCTTTCTGTTATTTTTTCATGGCATATGTCTCTCCTCATGTGTAAAGGCACATTCTGCTAGGGCAGTTGCCTCCTCTGATGCCTTTTTTAAGGGTCTGGATACCAATGCTATCCTTGAGGCTGCTGCTTGGTCCTCTGTTCATACTTCTACTAGACATTACAATTTGGATGTTATTTGCAGGGCCAGTGCATGCTTTAGCAGAGCTATTCTGCATGGGTTTATGGAGGGTTCCACTGTGCTTCCTCGTCCCAGACTTCCACTTGAGTTCTTGTACTTTCCCTACCGTGTAGAATAATGCAACTGTGATATGGAAGGACATGGTACAGTGTGGAAAGTTATACCATAACAGTAGATATCATTATCTTCCCTGCTGCAGGATTCACTCCCTTCCTCTTCCTCTCTCTGTCTGCCCCGTGCCGTGTGTTCTGTTTTCTTCCTGGCTGAGAGGCCTTTCCCCCTTTTTCCTTGTTTATTTTTCCTTGTGGAATCATATGTTCCTCCCTATCCTTGAGGGTATTCTGTTCCTTCTGGGTCTTTTTCATTTCTGAGCCCCTACACGATTTCTGTGCCTTATGTCATGCACAGGGAGCGTACGTGTGACATATAATGCCTGTAAGAGCTGAAAGCTTTGATATACTGGCCTGACAGTGGGCTGTCTGGGGCAAGAGAGCCCTAAGGTGAAAATACTGTAACAGTCAAGAGAAGGACATCTACTGTTATAGTAAGATTTTACACAACTGTACTTTCTTCACAAATCTACCCTCTTTTGTTATATTTTCCCTTCTAGGTCCCCCTTGTTCATCCTCACTAGTACCAATCATATTCCATTCTGCATCCATAAATAATAATATAATCCCTGCTGAAAGCTTATATTTTTTCCGAGAATTCTCCTAAGCTCAATAAGAGTAGTTTTAGATGGAATATAAATGTATGCCAATGCAGTGACTCTGTGCTACTACAACTGTACCATTACTGTCCTTTTTTTTCTGCTATCACTATTGTGGTCCTTACCCTCTCACACACAGTGTTATTATTATTCTTTTTCATTGTCCCTGATATTCTGCTTCATGTCCACCCTGAAGTCCTTCGTCAAATTCACTTGCTCAATTCTTTCCAAATTCATATGTTGTAATATTGCTAGTTTCACTTTTCATGTCTTAGTATAATGCAGTACTCCTTTCTTTCTTTGTATACCTGCTTGTTGTTTAAATTCCATGTTAATACTGAAAAATCAACTATTTTAATAAAAAGGTATTATTCCCACATATTATACATCACAGGTCTTTTGAATGTATGTCTCCATCTAGAAGTTTACATAAACACTTATAACTGCCAGGCTGATTTTGTAGATAATTGCTTCTTCTCATCAGTATATGAACCCTTGCTACATTTCCCCAGACTTCTTACTTCAGTGAAAACACACACGAAGCAAAAAAAAACTTAATATATTATCAAATGCATCATCCTTTTGTCTCCCAAAACATACAAAGCTATATACATGTTACAAAAAGGAAATCTAACCCTCCAAGTAGTAGCCTTTGCCCCAAATTGGTGGCTACACCCACAGAATACTGCCTATTTTAAAGTTAGCTATGCTAATGCACATGTTATAGGTCCTACTCCCATTTACTCAGATTAATGTTTCTTATCTTCTCTCTACTCCTATCCTGTCCCATGTGTGAAGAACAACTTGCATGTTCTTAGTAGACATTAACTTTAACATTAGGAAAAAGGTACACTGACTCATTAATTAAAGAAACTAAATTGTGCATGGTTACGTGGAATACATTTAAGTTCTAAAGCTGCTGAAGTAGTAGCTACTTGTATCCTCACAGATTCAAACTTTGTTTTTTTACCTTGCTTAACCAGTAACTGTTTTGCCTACATTGATAACGTTTACTGGATTTTTTAAAACAACTTCTTGGTTTTTCACACTAGAAGAGCTTTAATCAACATGCTGAATAGTTGGTCTCCATCTTAGAAGCCACTTTTCCGATTAAAAAAACCCTTTCAGGAATTCTCTTCCGTTATGGGTGATGAATTTTATACTGAAGAAATGAACACTGCTACCTTTTGACCAGTGCCAAGTTTGATGTAAAATTTTTCTTATGGAGGACCATCTTTTTTGTATTGATAATATCAGCAAGAAAGCTTTCAGAACTTTGGGCTTTGCTTATTACGTTTCTCTAGTTTTACACACAGCGAGTACTCCTATGTACAGACTATACTTTTAGGCCAGTAGTAGCAGCTGAAGTTAATTTAAACCAGTATTTTAGAATGTCTGTTTTCCATGACTCAAACAGATGTATGCATTGCATTATTTCAGTATGCTTAGACAACTCAGATTGTATCAGGGTAGAACAAAATAATTTTGTAAAGGCTTCCAGTTGTTTGTATCTCATGCTACTAATAGGGTAGGCTCCGTGATCTATAAAGTTACCCTGTCTAGATGGCTTTCAGACTGTATTTTCTGTTGCTCAGTCTGATGAAAGTTTGCCAGTAACTGCTTCACCATATTGTACTAGAGCAGTGCAATTCCTTTTTTCTGTAATGAGTCTTTGGACAATATCTTTGCAGCTGTTACTTGGGCTGTTGTGCATTCTTTCATAAGACTTTACAACCTTGCTGTGTTCTCTAGGTCTGTGTCCTCTTTTGGAGATAGTATTGCAAAAATCCTGTCCTGACACCACCTAGCCAGATGAGTTTTGACTATGTCATAAGAGTCTGAATTGGATGGACCAAACCATAACAGATCCAAACATTATATACTTACCATGATGACAGATCTGTGTGATCTTAGGTTCACCTTAATTTGCAAACCTACTATTCTCCTGATCTTGGCAATGAGGTGTACAGGAGATATTTTGAGCTTGAGCTTTGTCTGTTTGTGTGTGTGTGTGTGTGTGTGTGTGTGTGTGTGTGTGTGTGTGTGTGTGTGTGTGTGTGTGTGTGTGTGTGTGTGGTCTTGCTTTTACATTGTTGTACACTTTCCATTAGTGCAGTAGGTCTGGAGAGGAAGGGCAGAGCAGAGTGCATTATGGATAAAGAGGGAGCTATATACTGGGAACATTTCCTCTTTTGAGCTGACTGGAGCCTGTGGCACCCTGGATGGGTCAGGGACCATGCAGTTATGTCATTATGATAAGTAACCTAACTGCTGTATTTTTTCATGAGGGGTTTGTAGTAATAAAGCTACCCTCCTTCCATTACCCCAGGAAGCTGATTATAACTTTTTCCTTATAATTCTTCAGTTGAGATTTTACACAGTTGCTGTTTGAATTATCATTTATTTTGTACAGAGGGCAGTAGTTTACCTTTCTTGTGAAGATCAAGAAGGGTCTTGAAAATTAGAAGCAGTTGCTGCCTACGTATCAATAATGTTGCACACCAGCCAGGATTCCAGTAAACACTAGTGAGAGACTAGGATTAGTCTTCAAAAGAATGTAGGTACATGTACAAATGGTATGATTTAGTATCACAGTGACTTTTCCCCACACTGTTAGTGACTAATTTAGCACAAGCCTACTTTCTTAAGATCCCCTCAGCAATGTTTTTTTTTCTTTTCTGTTAATGTACGTATGCTTTTGTCTTAAGTAATAATTTAATAAAAGTGATGTTAAGTTGTCAATCTCGCCTTCATTCTTGCTTGATGGGTTCGGAGCCGATCCTCGGCTCCGACTCGGCACTTGCTAAGCTCGAGAGTCACTTTTACCAGCTCGAGGCAGCCCCATATCCCATGATGCAAGGCGGTAAGTACCCAGATCTCGTTTGCCGCTTCGCTGATGAGGTCCTCCTTTTACCAGCTCCTGGTAAGTGAATTATTACTTTACTATTTTAGCCCCTTTTTACAAAAAAAACCTTAAATTATTAGTTTTAACTTAATTTTAATTCCTTTCTGACAGAAAATTTCCCTGTCTCCTCTAAACTTTTAGTCAGACTAAAACCCATCCCATCCCCCCCCCTGTTAGGGTGTGTGTGTGTGTCTGTTAGTGATACCTTTTGGTATATTTAATTTTATTTCTTGGACTGGTGTGTGTGTGTGTGTTTACACCATGTCTAAAGAAAGGGTCTCAGGCTTTAAGAAGTGTGACTCGTGCTGTCAGAAGATGTCTCTGACAGACGGTCACACTTCTTGCCTGTACTGTCTGGGGCCTCTTCACCTGCAGGACTCCTGTGCTATATGTCATTCTTTTAGCCAGAGAGTCCTGCAGGAAAGAAGAAATAAATTGATTTTGAGGGGCCTTCTTAAGCAGGAGAGCTCTCCGGCTAAGTCAGCCCCATCTAAGACTTCTAAGTCTTCCAAGGCCCAGGCTTCTGTGTCCAAGCCTGTGGCCTCGGCTCCGACTCATTCAGAGTCGAGATCGGCTCCGGCTGGAGCCGATTCTGGGTTACCTAAACCTTCGGCACCGATGGCTATCGGTGCCGACTCTGGTTCGACCACTTCGGTGTCGGCTCCGATTGGTTCCGACCACCATGTGGCCCAGGCATCGGTGTCGGCTCCGATCGGCTCCGACACCCTTACATTTATGGCCGTATCGGCTCCGGCTGGAGCCGATACATCGAAGCTACCTGTCGGTGCCGATAAGTTGTCGGCCCCGACAGTTTCAGTAGTTTCATCGGCTCCGATGGTTCCTTCGAGGAAGAGGTCTAGGTCCCCTTCCTTGGAGCCGATACTTTCGGCTCCGGCTTCGCCTCTCGGAGCGGAGCCATCGGAGCCGATCTTCAAGGTCATCCAGGCTTTCTGACCATGATTTGGAGAGAGTGGTCAGTAGACTACTAAAGTCACAGGCACTGGCCCAAATGTTACATAGTCCGTCTCAGCAGATGACTATTAGTCCACACCCCATTGCAGTTCCTCCTTCGACTCTACCCCAGAGTTTGGAGTTGGAGTCTTTGGGAATAGTTTCTGCTACGGCTGAGGGACAGATACCCCCTTCTGCTCCTTCAGCCTCTACTCTTATCTCCTCTTCGAGACCTTCCTTAGAGGGATTCGGTGGCCGGGCTTCCCTGGTCTCCTCCGAGGGGGTGAGTGGCATCGGACCCTTGTCCGACCCCGCTCTTCCCCTTGGAGCCTCGGCCTTGGTGAGTTCGGCTCCGACATCTGCCTCGGAGCCTTCCTTTTCGGTGGGTCCTGGAGTTCCTAGCTCTTCGGAGCGGGTTCTCTCGGACCTCCCTGGGAGGGGAGCCTTCGAGGTGATGAAGAGTGTGCTGGCCTCTGGACTCAGCCAGCAGTCTGTTCCCTTAGCTCCTCCCTCTATAGTGCCTGTTGACATCTGTGCCACTTCTCTTGCTCCCGGACCCAGAGATCCTCCGCCTCAGGTTTCCCCACTGGGAATATCCCCCTCTTCTGAGGATTCTCCTGACTTGTCGGGTGATCCTCCACGGAAGAGGACTTGTAAGAGGAAACACGTAGACTCCCCCGAGTCTATCACTTCGGATACTGACTTAGATGAGTCAGAGGGATCCCCAAGATCCCTCTCTGAGGATGTCTCCTTCTCAGACATCCTAGAACTCCTTAGACAGAGGGGAAACTGGCCCACCAACAATCCCTCTGAGGATGAGTCAGTATACCTGGAGGCGTTTGGATCTCGGCCCTCCACCTCCTGGGTGTCTCCGCCTTTCGACCCCCTTATGCAGGTTATTGCTCGAAAGGCGTGGACTGCTCCTGACTCTGTAGAGCCTGTCCCTAGGAGGCCTTCTAAATTTATTACTGTCCCGTCGGACAAGCAATTCCTTACAAAAGGTGTCCCGCTGATGCCATGGTGGTGGCGGCTGCCACCAAGAAGGAACTTGCAGATCCTTCCGTACCTGTCCATCCTCCTAATAAGGACTCTAGGACCATGGATAGATATGGTAAGCGGATGTTTTCTTCAGTGACCTTTGCTATGCGTTCGCTGAACTATCTTTGTCACTTCACCAGACTCCAAAGGGATATCCTTAAGGAGCTAGGTGAAGTTGTGCAGGATCCTACAGCTGCGGGGGCTCAGGAAAAAATGGCTTCGCAGCTAGGAACCCTTAACTCCATTGCAAACTCCTCCATGCGGCTTATATCATATGCTGCTGATGGAGCGAGTAGGGCCGCAGGTACAGGTGTGGCTCTTAGACGCCAAGCCTGGATGCGACTATGTAATTTTGCAGATCCCTTTAAGGCGTCCTTCACAAACTCTCCCTTTGATGGGTCAGCTCTGTTTGGCCCTCAAGTGAAGGAAACGTTGACCAGGTGTGAGCAGGACGGCAAAACTCTGTCTGCCGTAGGAGTCCATTTTTCCACCCCTTCTAGACCTTATCCCAAAGGACAGAAGGGTGGCAAAATGTGGTTCCGCAAATCCCAAGGAGTCACGCCGGATTCACATGGTCAGTTTACCCCTAGAGGCAGAGGGGGTAACAACAACAGACGCCGCTCTAGAGGCAGAGGGGGTCCACAAAACCAGGGAAACAGAGAGTCTCTCTCTGACAAGCCCTTTCAGCATCCCTGAGATGTTGCCCGGCTGTCCCTCCTTGGAGGCAGTCGGGGGAAGACTATCACTGTACCCAGAAGCCTGGCGTTCTCTCACTCAAGACAGATGGGTACAGTCGATCATATCTGAGGGTTACAAAATTCCTTTCGAGGAAAGTCCTTTCTATCCCTCAAATTCCCTTCCAGACGTACTCACCGGTCTAAGGGAAATTGCAGAGTTGGAAGTCTCAAAACTACTGCAAAAGAGCCATTCAGCCAGTTACAACAGACCATTCAGAGCCGGAATCTACTCAAGGTTCTTTTGGTCCCCAAAAAGACGGGAGACTGGAGACCAATATTGGATCTCAGCAGACTCAACAAGTCTGTGAGGAAGACAAGATTCGAATGGTCACTCTTCAGTCGATTCTGCCCTTCTTGCAGAAGGACAACTGGATGTGCTCAATAGATCTTCAGGATGCGTGCTATCACATAAAATTTACAGACGCTCCAGGAGATTTCTCCGCTTCGGCTGGGGTCCAGTCATTTCCAGTTCAGAGCCCTGCCCTTTGGTCTCACCACAGCCCCCAGAGTGTTCACCAAATGCATGGCAGTGGTCACGGCTCACCTGAGACGTCAAGGATTCCAGGTGTTTCCGTATCTCGACGACTGGCTCCTGTCAGCCACCACCAGGCATCAGCTTGTTCAAGCCAGGGATTACACAATAAATCTTTGTTCTCATTTGGGCATCTCGATCAACTTCGAAAAGTCATCCTTATTGCCCTGCCAGTCTATTACTTTCATAGGCGCAAACTTAAACACTGTTCGGATGTCAGCTACCCTTACAGACCAAAGAGTTTCAGACATTCAAAGTCATGTCAGGATCATTCTAGCCAACAAGAAGGTACAGGCCAGAATGGTTCTAAAAGTATTAGGTGTCATGGCTGTGGCCATTACTCTTCTTCCCCTGGCTCGCTTCTACATGCGCCTTCTTCAGTGGATGTTGTTCACTCAGTGGTCTTACCAACAACTTCCAATGCGTCACCAAATTCTGGTGACACAGATTTGCAAAAATCATCTTGCTTGGTGGATCACTTCTCCCCAGATTCACCAAGGCAGACACTTTGTACCCCCATCCCCGGTAGCCACTGTCACCACGGATGCCTCCCTGATCGGGTGGGGGGGGGGGCATTATCAGGGCAGGATGGTTCATGGGACGTGGCAACCGTTCGAGTACCACCTGCACATAAATGTCCTAGAGATGAGAGCAGTGCTTTTAACGTTGCAAGCCCTCAACGACTCTCTTCCTGTAGGGACGATTGCAGTCCACACAGACAACATGTCTGTAGTTTGGTATATCAACAAACAGGGCGGAACCAAGTCCTACCCCTTGTGTCGAGAAGCGCTCAGACTGTGGCAATGGGCGATCTCCTCTCATCGGTTTCTGGTAGCAACGCACATCCCTGGGAAAACCAACATTTTAGCGGACAGATTGAGCAGAGCTATTCTCATGCCTCACGAGTGGTCTCTCAAGCAATCTATAGTGGAGGAGATTTTTCTGGAATGGGGTCGCCCATGTTGCGATCTTTTGCTACTCCCCAAAACAGCAAATGCCCAGACTTCTTCTCTCTCTTCCTCTGTCAGGCCATCCCCCCAGAGACGCTCTGACCCAGGATTGGCCCCAGGGACTTCTTTATGCCTTTCCTCCTTTTCCTCTAATCCCTCAGGTTATCCAGAAAGCTACCGTTTTGAGAGCCAAAATGATTCTCATTGCTCCTTATTGGCCTCGACAAATTTGGTTTCCGTTCCTCCATCGTCACCTTTTGGTGCAGCTATGGCATCTGGACCCAGTGCCAGATCTTCTGGTTCACCAATCCGGTCAGCTGCACCGGTCTATCCCTTCTCTCAACCTCTCAGCATGGTTGCTCCACTTCCTTCCTTAGCCAGGCTTCCATTGATCTCTAACCCTGTTAGAGACATCATAGTAGCTTCTTTAAAATCCTCTACCAGGAGGATTTATACAAGCAAATGGAAACGTTTCTCTTATTGGGCTAAAGCCAAGAATATCGATCCCTTCACTGCCCCAGTTCAGGCAGTTTTGGACTTCTTAGCGGAGATTTTTCATGCAGGCTCCTCTTCTTCCACAGTTAGAGTTCAACTGGCTGCTATCTCGAACTTTCATGTCGGGATCGCAGATCACAATATCATGTCCCATAGGCTTTGTAAAGCCTTCTTGAAAGGAATTTTCCTGCTAAAGCCTCCAATCAGGAATCCTCCTCCTCAATGGGATCTAAATTTAGTGCTGACATCCTTGATTCTTCCCCTTCGAGCCAGCTGTTTCTTGCTCCCTAAAATTTCTTTCTTGGAAAACATTATTCCTAGTAGCTATTACATCGGCCAGGAGGGTGTCTGAACTTCAAGCTCTTTCGGTTTGACCCCCCTATTTGGTCTTTCACAAGGACAGAGTATCATTGAGAACTAATCCGACCTTTTTGCCTAAGGTCGCCTCAAAACTAATTTGAATCAATCCATTGAACTTCCTGTATTTTTTCCAAACTATTCAAACAGATCGGAACAAAAATTACATTATCTTGATGTCCACCGCCAACTCAGATATTATTTGGACAGAACTAAACAATTTAGGAAATCCGATCAACTCTTTGTTTCCTATGCAGATAACAGAAAAGGCCTTCCTGTCTCTAAGTGACTTTATCTAGATGGCTTTCTTCTGTCATCTCTGAAATTTATCTGCTCAGGGGAAAACAGCTGTGCTCAAAACCTAAAGCACATTCAACTAGGAGCTTAGCTACTTCTACAGCCTTTCAAGCTAGACTTCCTTTAGACACTATTTGTGCAGCGGCCACTTGGGCCACTCCTCATACTTTTGTTTCCCATTACAAATTGGACTTGGCCTCCAGGGACAGAGCCAGTTTTGGCTCTACAGTCCTCAAGAGTCTGTTCCGTTGAGCCACCCAGGATAGAGGTGCTAGGACGCTGTCCCATCAAGCAAGAATGAAGGCGAGATTGACAACTTAACATTAAGAAGTTATGTACCTACCATAACGTTCCATGTTAGTTGTCTTCTCTCGCCTTCTTTCTTGCGACCCTCCCTCCTTCCCCCAGGCCTGGACAGACCTTTCTACAAGAGATTGTTATGCTGAAGACCATTCAGAACTGGTCCTTCTTTCATCCTGTAGGCTTTCTTTCTTCCTTTGGGAAGTATTTATGCTTGGTGCTATTGCCCTTTGTCATCAAACGAGATCTGGGTACTTACCGCCTTGCATCATGGGATATGGGGCTGCCTCGAGCTGGTAAAAGTGACTCTCGAGCTTAGCAAGTGCTGAGTCGGAGCCGAGGATCGGCTCTGAACCCATCAAGCAAGAAAGAAGGCGAGAGAAGACAACTAACATGGAACGTTATGGTAGGTACATAACTTCTTCTTTAAAAAGAAAAAAAAAGATCACTTCAGCAATGTAGCAGTTGTCACATCTATATATTATTATGCAAGAATGGTAAGCAGTCACGTAACTGTAGTAACCCTGATCTTTTGTCATTGCAACTGTAGGTTGCATAATACTCTGTCTTTTTTGTCTCATTTAGTGGAAGATTTCTCATTTCTAAACAGTGATACTAAAATGTTGTAAGGCAGTACTTCTCTGAATTCTTTCTGTCTTGAGCATAGCAGCCAGAGCTGGGTACTGTCTTATTTAATTGATTATGTATTTGTATGTATTTGAACGCATCTTTGTAAATATACTTATGTTTGTAACAGTGCACCGTCTGTGAAATTTACTGTATGCTTTTGTTTTTAAATTATCCTGTTGCTTCATATGATTAGTGCTAGTATTACAGCACAACTCTGTAAACTTGTTTACATTTAAATATAATGTAGTTACGCTTTCACTTTTTCCCTCTCAAGAAGAGCTGGTGTGTCTACTCTTCAGAGGCTTAAAGGGAAATAACGTAGAATGTTCAGAGTGTTGAATGAAGGCAGCAAGTTTTGCTTTGTTGTTAGTCTATATGAAATCAGCTGCCAGTAGACCTTTCACAGTACCATGACAGTTTGCATTATGATTCATTTGATCTTCAAAGAAATTAAATTGTTTTCACATTAGATAGGGTTATGGCAGGATATCTTTAGATATGGTGACTGTTCCATGCAATTTATATTGAATAACTTGCATGAATTCATGTCATAGTCCATTATCTATCCAATCTGCAGCTATGCTAACAGAAGCTCAATTGAGGCATTTAGCATGTAGTGTTGTCTGATTATGTAACTACTGTATAAAAAGGCTGTTTTCTCCTTTTTTGTGTGTGCCACGTATGCAAACTACTTAAGTCATTTTTTGCTGTATTTTTTCTTCAGATACATTGTGTACTTTCCAAAGCTCTGATTCCCTCATGGCTGGCAGAAATATCTATGACTGTTTGCCACAGTAATTACTTATGTTTACCATTCATCCAGTGAATGGAGGAGAGTGTTTCATTTCCAAAGCACTGAAATTTAACTGTTTAAGTAGATGCAAACTGGTGTAGATTGATTAAATGAACCTGACTTGAGAAAGACTTGCTGCATTTATTACTGTGGTCAGTCAGCAGGTAGACCTGCTTTATAAACCTTTCTCTGCCACTTGAACAAAATGTTTTTACATTTTGTTGAACATCTGTAGCCAGCAGCATTTTTTACTTGGGGGGATGACACATAAGTGGAATTTGTAATTATTATGGGAAATATCGCCAGGACATCAGGAAGATTCCCCAGCATTTACCTGAACGAATTATACCACAGTAGTGCAACCACACCATGCTGTACTATATTGTCATTATTAGCTCACAAAGCCAAGCTGATATGTAGTTACCCCTCTGCTATTCTGCCTTTCCCCTCACCTCATTTATTTACTTCCTAAACAGCTGATTGCTTTTTATTGTACTTCCCTTCTTTCTCATTCAGCATGTGTTGCATACCCTTTGCTCAGGAAACAAGTAGGTATAGTTATCCCAGCTGTTGTGGATAAGATTTTTTACTGCATTTTGGTAGTGCAAACATAGAATCTTGGTGCCGGAGGTAAATCTAGGACAGATCTGCATGACATTTCTTTCACTGTTAGAACCACCACACCTAAGAGAAAGAGTTCTGAGGTACCATTTGAATACATCTCTCTTTTCATCCTTGTTGTCTCACCTTAATGCCTAAAAACACAGATGTAGGTATAGTGAGATTAGCTTTTCAACATAGTAAACAAACAGATAAGTAATATGCAGCTTCCTGTAATTAAGATTTTAATTAGTAATGGATGTTCTTCATGTTTCACTGTTGCAGTCATTAAATTTGGGTAATCTGCTGGCAGGTTGCCCTCAGTCGGCCAGAATTCCAAAGTCTTGGGTCCTGCGTCGGTTGCTGTCTTCTCTTCCATGACGTCAGGTCGTCAGGGGTATAAAACATGCAGCTGGCGCCATTTTCTTTAGTCTTTCTTGCCATGCGGTGCCCGAAGCAGAAGCATTTCACAAGTGCCGGTCAGCCGACAACTGAAATATTCTCGTTTGAGTTTCAGAACCAAAGTCTTCAATAAAGCTAAGTACCCCGTTGGGGAAACTTTTTTCTTGCTTTTTACCAATGTCAGAAAAAGTTAATAATTGTATTACGAAGCAAATACCTCATAAGGATTTCCATTTATACTGTATTCCTTGCGTAGGCCCTGATCACAAAGTGCCTGGCTGTCGGTTTTGTGCTAGATTTAACCAACGCACTATTAAGCATCAGTATATTTTTGCATCTAAGTATTTTGGAAACAGATTTAATTACCCAGAGATGTCGTCGGATAGCAATCCGACTATCGGAGTACATAAAAAACACAAAGAAAAGGAGAGAGAAAGGCAGTTGAGATCCAAAACCGATGACAAAGCTTCTCCTAAGCCGTTCGCCGGTACTCAGTGAGGCTCTTTCGCAGCCCCTGATACCCGCTACCTTCGAGTCGCAGGCCTCTACCGACACCCATGTGGAGTCCGACATGCCACAAGATACTCAAGGTATTGGACCGACGGATGTATCTCCCTCGGATGGGTCTGGAGCTGCTGAGCAGGCACCGACCGGCTTCTGAAGGTGTATTCAGACCTCAACATTTTTATATCAAACTGACGAAGCTGTAAAACCAAAGGCAAAGACACCTTCTAAAGCTAAAAAAAACGACACCTGAGCCACGTGCACAGTCTTCTATGCCTAAAAAACAGATGATCAAAATGGCTGAAGACCTTATTACCTTGATCAGGGGAACCCATCCCCCTCCCGATAAGAGGCCTAGGCAAGACACTGACTATGAATCTTCAGATCAGGTTTCTATTTCTTCTGATTCCTCTTCTGATCAGGAATTATCTTTACCTCCCTATGAGGATTCTGATGCTGAGGAGTCTATTCCATCTGCATCTCTTCCTGAGGATTATTCATTTGGAGAAACCTTGCATACTTTGAGGGAGCATTTTCACTGGGAGAGTCAAGATTTCTCAGAATCAAAAAAGAGGCTCAGGGATTTCCTCCTTCTCCCTCAGCACAAGCCTTTAACCATTCCCTCTGTGTTAGACATTGTGGATGATGTTTTTTCAGAGTTAAGCCTGACCCCTGACTCTCTACCTCCGGCTCCCAGTAAACTTGACAGGTATTACAGGGTCTCTGACTCATAAATTTTTATTTAGAAACCCTGCTGCTGATCCTGAAACTACTTCACAGGGTCCAATGGGAGTTAAGGCCTCAACAGCAAAAAACTTTACCCCCTCTGACAGAGATTCAAGGGCGCTGGACAGATGGGGAAAAAAGGTTTATACATCTGCAACCTTGGCAATCAGGGCCTTAAACTGTCAATTTCATATGCTTAAGTACCAACAACATGTTATGGGATTGCTGAAACGGAAAATGATGTTGATTTCAGAATGTGCAGAAAGTAAGGAATTGCAGGAATTATTGCATGCAGCTGAACAAGTTGGAAAGCATACTTTGCAATGTGGTTTTGATTCTTTGGAGGCCTCCTGCAAGGCCGCAGTTACTGGATCTGTGATTAGGAGGCATGCCTGGTTAAAGGAACAAAATTTCCCTGATCATGTTAAAGCTAAATTGTTAGATGCACCTTTACAGCATGATTCTCTGTTTGGTATTAAGGCAGAAGAAGTTTTAAAGAAAACGGAAGACAAAGCTACGTCTATGCAAAATGTTAAAGATTTCTTACTAGTGCAGCCACTTAGATTCAGTAGACACTGGCCTACAAAAAATTGATCCTTTCCTGTGTCAGACAGAGCTCAAAGGGGCAAATCCAGACTCCCTAAGGGTTCCAGGTACCAGGTTCAAGACTCGTACAGGTCAAAGCAATGGGGCCCATCCACCTCCAAATCTGGAGGAGAGAAAGCGCAAACCTACAGAAAGCAATCCCAATTACTTCTCTCTGCCTACACCATGCAGTTATCTTTTGGCAGCACCCATAGGGGGAAAATTAACACTTTCTGCTTGAAATTGGCAGTTAATAACCCAGGACAAGTGGGTACTGAACATCGTATCACAGGGATACAGATTCCATTTCCACACTCTGCCAATGACAAATGGTTGGCCAGACCTGCCAAAAAAAAATGGGCCGAGGCTCAGAAACAGGTTACATCCCTCGTGGATATGGGGGCCATTCAGACAGTACCAGAACAGGAAAAAGGACAAGGTTTTTACTCAAGACTGTTCTTGGTACCCAGAAAGGACAAGGCCTGGCGGCCAATACTGGATTTATCGATTTTGAACACATACCTGGACATTCCAAAATTCAAAATGCTCACTTTGCAACAGCTTCTGCCCATGCTGGGCAAGAATGCTTGGCTGGTGACTTTAGACTTAAAAGAGGCATACCTGCATATCCCAGTAAGACAGTCGTGCAGAAGATACCTCAGATTCAAGGCTGGCTTAATGCATTACCAATTCTCTGTACTGCCCTTTGGCTTATCTACTCTGCCCAGGGTCTTTACAAAGTACCTGGCACCAGTAATTGCATTTTGCAGACAAAGAAGTATTCAAATATATCCTTACTTGGACGAATGTTTCATTCATGCAGAGAACAAGGACACTCTTCCATGACACCTGGAGTTTGTGAAAAGGCTTCTAGCATGCCTAGGGTACACAATAAATTAAAATAAATCACAACTGGTACCCTCTCAAAAGATAACATTCCTGTGTGCAAGCTTGCATGCAACTACCCAGATGGCTTACCTCACGCCAAACAAACAAAGGCAATTGACTACTTACTTCAAACTGATGGCAACAAAAACCCAGTCTACTGCAAGACAAATTCTGCAGGATCTGGGATTCAGGGCAACCTGCATTGTACTAATTCCATATGCAAGACAGCATATGAGGAAACTTCAATGGTACCTAAAAAAATGTATGGAGTCAACATTCACACAGTCTGGAAACAATGATTCCTCTCATCCCCTGCCTGCAACAGGAGTTTCTATGGTGGGCAAAGGCCTGTCACCAAAACATGGTACGGCCCTTCACTCTACCCCCTGCCAGACAAACGTTAACAACAGAAGCATCAGATTATGCCTGTGGGGCCCACATGGCAGGAAGATGCATTCAGGGCATATGGGCACCAAATCAAATGCATCTACATATCAACCGGAAAGAGATCCTGTTCAAAATACCCTAACAGCCTTCAATGGCTTACTTCATCCAGGACAACTACTAATAAAGACGGACAACACCACAGTCATGTGGTATATAAACAAGCAAGGGGGGAAACACTCATATCCACTTTGCAAATTAGCAATGGCACTGTGGGATACAGCTTTGACGTACCAGATAAATCTTCAAGCTCAGTTCCTGCCAGGAAAACAGAACACTCTGGGAGACGACTTAAGCAGAAATCTTATTGATCCTCATGAGTGGAAACTAAATCCACAAGTTTTCAGCATGATAACAGAGAAATGGGGGAGCCCAGACATAGATCTATTTGCCTCTCCTCAAAATTATCAATTGAAAAGATTCTGCACAAGGACTTATCACAGACAAGCATGGAAAGTGGACGCCCTATCCTTCAGTTGGAAAAACCTGTCAATTTACGCCTTTCCTCCTCTGCCTCTTCTACCCAAGGTCCTCCTAAAAGTCAGACAAGAGAAGCCAAAGATGATACTAATTGCCCCGGACTGGCCCCGCCAATACTGGTACCCAATCCTAAGGAACTTGTCTCAATACCCAGCTTGGACCTTGCCTCAAAGACCACAACTACTGTCCCAGCCAAACAATCAGATCCTGCACAATCAACTACAGACTCTGAACCTGGCAGCATGGCTAATCATGTAATCATATGAATGATAACTCTCAGTAAAGCTGAGATGGATGTCATTTTGGAAGCCAGAAGGCCTAGTACTAGAAAATGTTATGCTGACAAATGGAAGAGATTCTGTGCTTGGAATCAAGCACAAGGAACTGATACAGCAGAACCACATATTCCTCAGATATTACAATACTTAACTGAGATGCTTGACAAAGGCCTATCTTTCTCATCAATCAAAATCCATTCCTCTACCATTTCTGCTCATTACAATACAGAGCCACCAATCTTTTCTCATCCTTTACTAATGCAGTATCTCAGAGGAGCCAAAAACCTAAGGCCTCCTAGAAGATCACCATTACCTGCGTGGGACCTCAACTATGTGTTGGAAAAGCTCACCCTGCCTCCATTTGAACCAGCCACTACCGCTGATATAAAGTTCTTATCATGGAAGACCGCTCTGCTGTTAGCAATTACTTCAGCATGAAAAGTTTCAGAGCTAGAGGCCCTCATGGCTGTAGAGCCTTTTATCATATTTTACCCAGACAGGGTGTCTCTGAGGACAAATCCTACTTTTATGCCTAAGGTGGGGTCCAGTGTGGCTCTTAACCAAACAGTTCATCTTCCAACTTTTTATCCAAATCCACAGAACAAAGGGGAGAGAATTCTGCATTCCTTGGATGCACACAGACAGCTAAGATTCTACTTGAGCAGGTCAAAAGCTCTAAGAAAAACTGAGCAATTGCTACTGTCATATGCTGCAGAATCAGAAGGGAAGGCTATCTCAAAGCAAACAATTTCAAAGTGGGTAAGCCACTGCATCCGTTTCTGCTACTTACACCATGGTAAACCTGTGCCCAAGGGCATTAGATCTCATTATCCAGAGCTGCAGCTACTTCGGCAGCCTTTCTCAGAGGAGTACCAACCAAAGACATTCTAGAGGCTGTTACTTGGAGTTTTGTTCACATCTTTACAAAGCATTACCATTTGCCTCTCTACTCTAGCTTTGGGATTCTACCCAAATGTCAGGCTTTATCAAGATAGTCACACCTCATAATAAAATACCTTATATAGTCAAGACATTAATTGAATTAATTCATAACTAGTTGGGTAATTGAATAATTAATTCATAAAAATGATTATTTAATAATACAACCATGTATATTGATCTACTATCATTTTTTGATTCTATATACATTTTTAATGATTATCAGTTTGAAATGATGCTTGGTTAAACTTTGTATAGAAAATCCAAGCAACATAATGAAAAACTATAAATGTTATGAATAGTCATGACATAGTCTCAGGTGAAAGCGCTTGTGGATATTCACTTCCTACTGTGTGTTTTTGCAATAAAGAACTTTGTTCTCCAGGAACAGTTTATTGGATGTTTGGTGTTCTTCTGTTTGTACTTTTACTTGTTCGTTTTGGGATTCTGCTTGTTCTACTAGTTTTTTTTTATTCTACCCAAATGTAATGACTGCAACAGTGAAACATGAAGAACATAGTACAGTTGTGTATACTTACCATAAATGTAGATGTTCGAGTGTATTCACTGTTGCAGTCCAGGTTTACCCTCCTGCCATCTCCCTGTCATTCTACAGTTTATCTTTCCTTCTCTATCTTCTACAACCTATGTGGTGTATTTGCTTGCAGATGAAGGTAAAGTTTATATTGATGCATGTATATATATATATATATATATATATATATATATATATATATATATAAAATATTGCTACCTTTTTGGGGGCACCTGACATTGGGGGCAAGAAAAATGAAAGAAAATGGCATCTGCTGCATGTTTTATACCCCTTATGACCTGACGTCATGGAAGAGAAGACAGCAACTGACGCAGGACCCAAGACTTTGGAATTCAGGCTGACTGAGGGCAACCTGCCAGCAGATTACCCAAATGTAATGACTGCATCAGTGAATACACTCGAACATCTACATTTATGGTAAGTGTACACAACTGTACTTTCTTGCACCAGTTCTGTTATGTACTGTAGTGACATATGAAAAGCATCATAATGTCAAATGGACCTATCTAAGCTCCGTGGTATACTTCATGAAAAGGATAAATGGTAAAGAGAATGGAACTGGGGGGAAGATGTGACCATAGGTTTTGGTGTGGAAATTTGGTTACCAAAAATGTAAGGTGATAGACGCAGTAAACAATAATAGTTTGGGTTAACACTGTAGGACATAATATTAAAGTTCTAAGTGGCCTCTCCTGAGTAAATACTTGTATTATCTAATTTTATAATACAACAGTGTACATATGATCAGTATCTAATTTTATAGTATTTCTTTATTATACTTTATTTACTGTCCATGTTTTGTTTCTGTTGTATACATTTTGTATTCCTTAACTGTAGCTGAAGTGGTTCCACAAGGGATAATTTCACTGCTAGAGTTCTTGCATCGATTGTGTCAGTCATGATTGATGAGCAAGGTTTTAAAAAGTATGCAGAGTACTGACACAGCTCCCTCCACAAGACCCGCACTCTTTGTGTTTATTGCTTAGTTACTGCCCATCTCTATACCTAGTGTCAGGCCTTTTCCTCCTTTAGCTTCTGGGTTCTTTAGACCAAGATGGAAAAGTTGATTGTAAATGGTCTTCTTTCCCATTTACTACTGCTACCTCCTCCGCTGAGAAGCTAAGAAGAAGCAGAAGGAAAGAGAGAAAGGCAAAGGAGTTGAGAAAGAGGTGCAGCAGGAACAGGACAGAGAAAAATATGAAGAAAAAATGCAATCAGAATCAGACAAGTCCCAGAAGAGATCATTGGATCCGACACTAGTGTCTGGTTCAGATGAGAAGAGTCCTAGACATTCAGAACATCCAGTTCTTTGGGTCCTTCTATCTCAATAGCTATTTTCTGTAGACACGGTGAGTCCCAGACTGCACTCACCAATCCCACGGGAGAGAAGGAACTCTAGGCCATCTTCAGTAGTGTTGTCTTCATAGTCATCTAGAAGTTTGATCAACAAGGATGTCAACAAGTTAATGAGGAAGTTCCTCATAATGCAGATTCAGCACAGGATTATTTTGGTACCATCCTTTGGGAACGCACAGAGTGCTGGACCATCTACCCCTTCTACTCTTTCCTATCCATTTCCGATCTGTCCATTGGACCTGGCTATCTCTCATCTGATTTGTCCAGGAGCTGCAGTGCAGATTACTCCTACTCCAACATTTTCCCATCCTCCTCCTGCTCCGAATTGTTGAGATCCAGAGATGACTCTAAACTGAAGCTTTAGTGCTATGGGCCTGGGAGAAGGTTCAACACCAAAGCTTTTGGAGCTACTCTCTTCCCTTCGGTGTCTCAGCTGTTGACAGATCAGCACCAAAGTCAGTCTCAGGGTGAAGGCCTCTTGGTTCCAGGGCTTTCTCCTGTAGGAGGACAGGAGGGATCCAACAGAGCCAATAGCATCCTCATCCTTGGTCTTCAAGTCTTTAGAGCAGATCCTTTTGAGACCAAGGGATAAAGTGCTTCCATCCAGTTCATTTCCATCTGAACCCTGACTAGAGTCTGCTTCTGCTTCCCACCTTCCTGTGGGGGACAGTCAGCTTCACAGACTTCACAGGCTCCTTGTTTTATTAGCTCCTAGTTTGATTCAGAACTTTCTGACCCTCCCCCTGAATTGGTTCATAGAAAGCAGACGTGCAAGCAGGACATAGGCTCTTCTCCGAAGTCCATTACCAAATTGACAGACTTGAATGAAGGTGACGTTTCTATTAGATTCCCCTGTGAAGACATCAACTTTGGCAAAATCCTTGAATTGATGAAACAGAGAGGCAAATGGACCACAAATCACCCTTCTCCCGATGAGACCGTGTTCCTGGAAGCCTTTGGAGCCAGCCCGTCTTCATTGTGGGTGGTACCCCATTGATCCAGTCAGTGATTTGAGGGCTCAGTAGGCATGAAAGGACCCTGACATGGTGGAGCCTGTCCCTATGAAACTGGATAAAAATCTTAGCAGCACCAGCAGACCACAAACATTGTAGCAAAGGTCCAACAGTGGATGTCATGGTAGTAGCAGCAGCCACAAAGAAGGAGTTATATGAAAAAAAACCTTCTTAGTCTATCCCCCCAGCAGGGAGTCTAAGACTTTGGGCCACTTCGAGAAATGGTTGTACACTTCAGTGACTTTTGCCCTTCGAGTACTAAACTACTTACCCCATAACCCAGGTTTCAGAAATACTTGACCAATGAGATTTTCAAGTCTCTCACAGGTGTTGTGTCTGTAGTTGTCCAGAAGAGGGTGGAATCCCAGCTTTCTACCTTACAGTCTGTTTCTAACATAGCCATGTGACTACATTCTAATGCACCTGATGGCATGGCGAGAGCAGCAGGCACCAGCATTACCATCTACCAACACACCTGGATGTGCCTGTGTGATTTTGCTGAAAGCTTTAAGATGTATTTCATTAATGCCCCATGTGACACTGCCAGCCCAGCTGTCTGGAATTTTGTAAATAATCATATGTCATTTGTGAATATTAATATGATTCATATGCTCGTCTAACAAATGTAAGAGAACTATATGTTATGTGTATATTAAACTACTGGTGCAGAAGTGTATGTTGAACTGTATTTTATGTACTGAGCTTCAAGAATGTAACAACAGTGTACCCTACTGTTAAAGAACAGAAATGTATATAAACTACGTACTTGTGCAAATGCATTTTTTAATAGTAGAAGCTGGAACATACAGAGTTAACTTGCAAAACTTCAAGAAAATAAGTTGAAATTGTTAACAATTGTGTTATCTCAGTTTCAGCTCAGCAAGAAGCCAGGATGTCTAGAGCTAGAAGTGTTTATATTGTCTTGAAACAGAAATAATTACTAGGTTTAAAATGTAAAAGTGTTTAATTGTTTTATGACTTCCAGTTCTGAGTAAACATCTGAGAGATATGTACTTCTCACACAGAGATGCTAACATTGCATTAAGTTTCTGTTAGCCTGGGAAATGTAGGCAGGTGACAGAGTGATATCATCTGAGTTGACCCAGCAATAATGTTTGATAGTAATTTTAGGAGCTCTCTCAGAGAAAGACTTTGCATTTTGTATCTTGTCTTGGACCTAGAAACAACCATTCAGCACTTCTGCATCTGTGATTCTGAACTGTGTAGTTACTGTATTGATTGAGTATTGTCTTGTTCTTTTATTGTTTATTATTAAATATATTGAAATCTTTTAATTGTGGCTGGTTTGTTTAGAGATATTTAAGCTCTTAGATTATTTACATATGTATTTGGTGACACTGTGTAGCCACTCCAGTAGCCTTGCTCTTGGTCACACTTACCATTTTGATAATATAACATTACACAGTAGGATTGGACAACCTTCGTGAGGGCCTTAGAGTAGTTGGTGGCAGTGATAACTACCTTATAGACTGGGCAGAAGGGGGCATAGCTAGTAAATCTGTGCCAGCCTTCCCCAGGAGTGTCTGTGTGTTTGTATATAAATCAAATCTCAAAGTCCGTGTGTGTGTGTCAGCTACTTGGGCAGGGAACACGAAGCACTGGTTGAACAGAGAGGATGCTGGAGGTTTTGGCTGAACCACTTGGCTGAGATCTTAACCCTATATCTGTGCCAGTGGTGAGTCTTATTGGGGATCTGGAGAAAGAGGGAGCAACCAGCTCCAGACTGACTGTGATCTTTGTGCACTCTTAAGGGAAATTGTACTTTACTCTGGGTGTACTTGTCATCCTACCATTGTGTGCATCCCTCACTGGTGCTAGTGGTGAGGATTGAGGCCCCTAGATTACTGGGCTAGTGCAGGGGAGTTGCATATTAATTGGTTAGCAATAGTGGGATATCCACATCACATATTAATTGGTTGACAGTGGTGAGTTAGCCACATCACATGTTAATTGACTTGTAATGGTGTGGATATTGAATTCCTGTAGCTTGTGTACAGTGGTCACTGAAGGTGTTAGCCACGCAGGGAACATTCAAAGTTCATATCACAATTTTTTTTTTTTTTTTTGTTAGCTTAGTCAGGGAGAGCAGGCAAGCATGTCAGCAGAAGAGTATGGCAAGGTGACAAGGAGCCAGTTGGCTGAGATGTGCCAGGCTAAAGGACTGGTGCATGCCAGCCTGACTATAGCAGACATGATTGCAGCATTAGTCACAGCTGCATCACAGAATAGTAACCAGGAGGACAATCAGACTGGCTGTGGAGATGTACAACTCTCAGAAATCCACCTTTCCACAGCAGACTTAAAAATCTGCCTTGCGTTAGAGACTTGAATTAGAGGCCAAGCATTTGGAAATAGAAGCAGCAGAGAGACTGAGACATCTAGAGGCAGAGGCAACATGAAAAGGAGATGCTGACTCTTCTCCAGAGTCATAGAGGTCATAGGGAAGGGAGCATCCGAACCCCAGAAACAACAAAGGTCAGTAAAAGGTCAGTACATTTCTTCCACAATTTACAGAGGAGGATAATTTTGATAGTTGTTCATGTTTGCGAAGGTATATAAACAGTATAATGTTGACCATGGGCTCTGGCTATGGTTCCTGACCCCCTTACTCCATGGTAAATCTGTAACTGTTCTTTCCAAATTGTCTGACACTGATTGTTTAAACAGCTAGTCACTGTTCCCACGAGAGGAGAAAATATACTAGATCTCATTATCACAAACATGGGGACAAAATGCTCTACACCGGAAGTATATTCCTCATTGGTGAGATCTGATCATAAACTAATCTCACTGGAAATCCACATCCCGCCCCCACCCCAAACAAAAAAGACCACAGTGAAGAACTTCTCTAAAGCAAACTTCACACTACTCAAGACTGGTGTGGTATCCTTCAAGGCCCCTGAGCCAGTGGAAACCACAACCCAAGCTGCGGAAGCCCTTACAAATGCCTTCTATGAACACCTCCAGGACTGCATGGATCAGGCAATCCCAAATAAAACCAAGACTCTTTCCACAAAGGGCAAACGTCCAGTCTGGTGGACCCCAGCCATTAACAAACTTTACAGTAAGAGGAGAAAGCTATTACATGATAGAACAAAATCCATAAAGGAAGTCACCCCTGATCATTATTAGTAAAAAATACGAGCACTCATAAAATCAACTAAGGCCAATTTTGAGAGAAAAATTGCCATGGATTCAAAGGACAATCATAAGGCCTTTTTCAGCTATGTTAGGAACCTGGGTGGAAACTCCCAGATATGCTCAGAATTAGTCCAAAATGATACAAAATCACTGAACCCACAGACATTGCCAACATACTGGCAGACAGGTTCAGTGCAAACTTCACCCCTCTCCCCTAAAGGAGAGATAACTATCCCAGCAGAGTGTAGCCTCCCAGACATCTCAAATGCGCAGGTGAAAGCTGCTCTCTAAAGCTAAAACACAGCATCAATGGGACGGATGGTGTCCCGCTGTGTGCTACATGAGCTAAATGAGGAATTAAACCCGCACATAAGGCAGCTGTTTAATCTCAGCCTTACCACAGGATACGTGCCCAAGGAGTGGCGTACGGCAACTGTGGTCCCACTCCACAAAGGCGGTGCCTCTACGGACCCTGGTAATTACCGCCCCATAAGCTTAACAAGTCTAGTCTGCAAAGCTATGGAGAGGATCATAATGGAGCTCATAAACAAAGATATAGGGGACTTGCAGACATTGGAACCGACCCAGTTTGGCTTCATCAAGGGCAGATCATGCCTTTTGAACTTGGTCGACTTCTTCGAAACAGTCACCAAGGCCATTGATGAGGGAAAGGCAGTCCATACAGCCTGCCTTGACCTTGCAAAGGCCTTCGACACAATACTCCACTCGGGTATTGTAGAAAAACTTACCAGCTTAAATGTAAACCCATATGTCACAAGATGGGTTGCAAACTGGCTTAAGGACAGAACCCACAGGGTTAGAGTTGCTGGCGCTATGTCAGACTCCAAGCCGGTCACAAGTGGTGTCCCACAGGGCTCGGTCCTTGGCCCCCTATTGTTCGGCATCTACTTCTCAGAAGTACAGGCCAACATGGGAGGACTTTGGCTGACAAAGTTTGCAGACGACTGCAAACTGGCCATAGTGGAAAGTGCATCGGACACGGATATCCTTCAGAAGGGACTCACGGAAACAGATAGCTGGTGCCAGAGCCATGGCCTGAAGTTAAACGCCAAAAAATGTATAGTCATACCCTTCGGGGAAAACAAGGTAACCCCAAGCTACCATATAGGTGGCAATCCACTAAGCACAGAAGAGGTTCTCAGAGACCTGGGGACCCAGGTTGACAGTGGCCTTTCTTTTGACACTCACGTTGCTAAAGTGGTTAGAAAGACCTTCTACATTGCCCACTTGATCATGAAGGGATTCACATCCAGATCTAGTGAGGTCATTGTTCCCCTGTACTCTTCACTTATCAGACCAATGATCGAGTACAATGCCCCATTCGGGATGTATCTCACCCGACATCTGCAGCAATTGGAGAGACCCCAAAAGTTCCTCACCAAAAGGATAAAGGGACTCCAAAATCTGTCATATGCTGCCAGATTGAAGAAACTCCAGCTCTGTTCAGTTGCATACCGTCTGCTCAGAGGTGACATGTGCCTTACATACAAGGCCATGTCCAACCCGGAATTAATGGACATGCTCCACCTCAAAAAATCCAAATCCACCAAAACCACTAGAGCAAGCGACTTAAACCTTAGCACGGATATAAATAGGACGTGCTGGAGGGATAGATTTATCACTCAGAGACTCCCTATGCTGTGGAATAAAATCCCGGTCCATGTGAGGCAGAGCACCTCGCTGGCTCTGTTCAAGAGAAATCTTGACCTGTGGATGGGAGATCGTAGGTTTATCCCGGGAATAATCTCTGTGTCACTGCTGGACAGAGGCACAACAAACTAATGGGCACAGTATTTTTTCATATAAGGGGTGGCGTAAGCCACAAAAATTTGGGCTAGGCTTATAAATGCCTTAGGGCAGATAGCCTAGTATAAACCTATGAACCTATAATGTTGTAAAGAACTGTCTTTTAGAGTGTTTTAAGTTAACACCTGAAGCTTATAGGAAAAAGTTTCGTGAGCATAGATGCAAGGCAGATGAGTGTTTGTGAATATGTTGCTGAACTAAGCACTTATTTTTATAGGTGGGTGAGTGGATGTCAGGTCACCAGTTTTGAAGGGCTGGACAACCTTTTGGTGAGGGATCAAACCCTTAGCACTTTGCCTGAGGACATGAGAATCTGGCTAGCTGATAGACAATGCAATACTGTAGATGAGTTGGGGAAGAAGGGAGACCTATACCTAGCAAGCAGGGCATCACTGCACAGGAAAGGGACACCCGGTGCTGCTCATGGATGTCCTTCAAGGATGCATCTGCAGTCCTAACATATGGGCTGTCCTGCCTCAGGCAGCCCTTCGGTCGGCCGGATTCCAAAGTCTGGGTCTGGCCTCGGCTGATGTCGCACTTCACCCGACGTCATAGCTGCTGTTTATTGGGTATAAAGGCATCAGCCGACGCCATTTTCCTCAGTCTTTCTTGCCGCGCGGTGCCCGAAGCAGAAGCTGTTCGCAAGTGCCGGTCGGTCAGATCCAGAGATTTCTACTACCGAAGACTTCTAAAAAGCTAAGTACCCCATTGGGGACTCTTTCTTGCCTCAGCCGATGTCAGAAAAAGTAAATAATTGTTTAACTTGTGGGAAACAAATACCTCATAAGGATTTCCACTCTTACTGCCTTCCTTGCTTAGACCCAGACCACGACGTATCAGCTTGTCTAGCCTGTGCTTCTTTCAGCCGACGGACACTTAGACATCGGTCGGAGGTTGCAGAGGAGTTTTTTGGTCCCGCTTTTGCTTACAAAATGCCGTCGGAGACCCCGACTTCACAATTAGCTAAAAAGCGTAAGGAAAAGGACCGACACTCGCGGTCCGCGGTTTCGGCCGAAACCACGGTTAAGCCAACTGCGAATGTCTCGGTTTCGGCCGAAACCGAGCCCTCGGTTCTTCCTTCGGCCGAAAGCTTGCCTCCGATAGCCGAGGCCTCACACAGCATGGCTGAATCTGCTACTGAACTTACCCCTACTGTAGCAGGCTCCCAGGATTTATCAGATACTATTCCTTTAGACATATCTACTCCTGCACGTGGAGCTGCTAGGCCCCCTGCATCTATGTCTATCAAGGCTTTTTCTAGGGCTAAAGCAGCTAAATCTTCTAAGGCCTTGCCTGCTAAAACCCCCTCACAGGCCTACCTCCAGTTCCCAAATGCTCAGCTTGGCTGAGGATCTCATTTCTTTGATCAGGAGATCCCAACCTCACCCAGACAGGGCCTCTCAACCCCCTCCAGAGAAGAGGCCTAGAGCAGAGCCCCCGGATCCTGTTTCTACAGACTACTCCTCGGATGATTCAGAAAACTCAGGTCCACCAGAAGGCCCATATTCTCCTTATGAGGATTCTGATGCAGAAGACTCCATCCCTTCTGCCTCTCCTCCCGAGGAATTTTCTTTTGGGGAAACCTTACATGCTATGAGAGAGCATTTTCAATGGCAGGGCCAGGATTTTTCAGATTCAAGGAAAAGGCTAAGGACCTTTTTACATTTACCACAGCATAGGCCTTTAGCCATTCCTCCAGTACTTACAGTTGTTGATGATGCTTATAATGATGCCTGTACTGCCCCTGATTCTCTTCCCCCGGCCCCTGCCAAGCCCGACAGTTATTACAGGGTCCCGGACACACACTTTCACTTGTATAAGGCTCCTATTGCGGATCCTGAAACCATTTCACAGGGCCCCAAAGCTGT
Source organism: Protopterus annectens (assembly GCF_019279795.1). Lineage (NCBI taxonomy): Eukaryota > Metazoa > Chordata > Ceratodontiformes > Protopteridae > Protopterus > Protopterus annectens. The sequence goes on from NC_056735.1 coordinate 776,862,221, forward strand.
AGCAGCTGCCTCTGCCAAAAAACCCCTCCCCTCTGAAAGAGAATCTAGAGCATTAGAGAGATGGGGTAAAAAAGTTTATACTTCTGCTACTCTTTCGGCTAGGGCCTTAAACTGTCAATTCCACATGATTCAGTATCAGGAATTTTTGTTAGACCAGCTAAATAAAAAACTGTCCTCTCCTGAACCGATAGACCGTAAGTCCCTTCAGGATTTGGTACATAACACTCAGCAGGTCAGTAATCATTCCTTAAAATGTGGATATGATGCACTGGAGGCTTCCTTTAGATCAGCTATGACTGGAACAGTGATTAGAAGGCATGCCTGGTTAAAAGAACAATCCTTACCAGACCATGTAAAGTCAAAGCTTCTAGATGCTCCCATGGAGAAACAAAGTTTGTTTGGCTCACCTGCACAGCAAGTGCTAAAGAAGGTGGAAGAAAAAGCAAAATCTGTCCAAACAGTCAAGGATTTCTTACAGGTCCAGCCTCCGAGGTTTAGTAGAAATTGGCCTTCGAAGAATTGGTCCTTTCCAGACACCTCCAGAGCACGGAGAGGCAGAAATAGGCGCCCAAGAGGCAGAGGTCAATCCAGAGGGGCCTACAGGGGACGTCAGTGGCAGACTAACAACCAGAGAAGTACTGCCACAGATTCAGCTATGACCACCCCCACAGGATAGACACAATGACTTGACTCTGATACCGCCTACCAGGGAACAACTGCAAGCACCCTTGGGCGGAAAGCTTGCCTTATTTTCCGTAAACTGGCATTACATTACAGGAGACAAATGGATTTTACAGACAATAGACAAAGGCTACAGGTTTCACTTCCACACTCTACCAAAAAAGAGAGGAATGCCAAACCTACCACCAAACCAAAAAACAAACCCTCTAGCACAAGTCAACCACCTACTAAGGATGAGAGCTATAGAAAAGGTACCTCCTATGGAACAAGGACAAGGATTTTACTCCAGACTTTTCCTGGTACCAAGGAAAGAAAACCAATGGAGACCTATTCTCGACCTGTCCGCTCTGAACACATATCTCATTGTTCCAAAATTCAAAATGCTGACCCTACAGCAACTTCTTCCCATGCTGGGCAAGGAGTCTTGGCTGGTGACTCTAGATCTCAAGGAGGCATACCTGCACGTCCCTATACGACCAGATTGCAGAAGATACCTCAGATTTCTTGCAGGATCAGAGCATTATCAATTCTCAGCATTGCCCTTTGGCTTATCTACTGCGCCCAGAGTATTCACGAAATGCCTGGCATCAGTAATTGCTCATTGCAGGCTTCAGGGAGTTCAAATTTATCCTTACCTGGACGACTGCCTGATACAAGCAGACAACAAGACCAAATTAACAAAAGATTTGGAAAAGGTTATACAACTACTGCAAGCCCTGGGATACACAGTCAACATGAAAAAGTCAAGGCTGGTACCATCCCAAAGGATAACATTCTTGGGTGCAGAACTGGACACAACAAATCAAATGGCATTTCTCACAGCAGAAAAGCAAAAGCAGCTACCACTCTATTTCATGGCATTAACAACGCAGAACCAGCTTACAGCAAGGAAAGTCCTGCAAGCCCTGGGTTACATGGCATCCTGCATAATATTGATTCCACATGCCAGACTACATATGAGGAAGTTGCAATGGTACCTAAGGAATGTATGGTCTCAACACAAGCACAGCCTAGAAGCCCAGATTCCTATAATTCCATGCCTGAAACAAGAATTCCTGTGGTGGACTCAGGCCTGTCAGTTGAACAGAGGTCTGCCCTTCCACAAACCTCACCCAATCCAGATTATCACCACGGACGCCTCAGACCTAGGCTGGGGGGCTCACATGGTGGACAAGTGTATACAAGGCCTATGGACACAGGACCAGCTGAACCTACATATAAATCAAAAAGAGATGCTGGCAGTGAAACAGGCACTTCAGACATTCAGACCTTTTCTTCAACAAGGTCATTTGCTGATAAGAACGGACAACACCACAGTCATGTGGTATATCAACAAACAGGGAGGCACACACTCATATCCTCTATGCCGGATGGCAATGGACCTGTGGAATGTGGCCCTGAACCACAACATTCAACTCCAGGCAAAATTTGTGCCAGGAAAAGAAAATTCACTAGCAGACACCTTAAGCAGAACTACCATGGATGCCCACGAATGGATGCTGCATCCAGACATCTTCAAAACCATTACAAAGAAATGGGGACTACCAGAAATAGACCTGTTCGCATCCCCACACAACCACCAATTGAGGAAATTCTGCACAAGGACATACCATCCACTGGCTTGGAAGGTGGACTCCCTATCCTTCAGTTGGGAAAACCTGACAGCATATGCATTCCCACCTCTTCCTTTGATGCACAAAGTGCTACTGAAGATCAAAGAGGATCACCCAAGGATCATCCTGATAGCTCCAGACTGGCCGAGGCAGCATTGGTACCCGCTACTGAGGAGTATGTCTCGGACACACGCATGGCCTCTACCTCTAGTTCCTTTACTACTGACACAGAACAACTACAAGATCCTTCATCCAAACTTGAAAACACTGCAGCTAGCTGCTTGGAATATTACATAAAGCAAAATAACCCAGACTTATCTCAGAGGGTTAAAGACATTATCCTGGAGGCTCGCAGACCCTCCACAAGGAAGACTTATTCAGCCAAATGGAAAAGATACCTCATTTGGAGTGCAGCAAAAGGAGAAAATGTATCATTAGCAAACATGCCTAACATCCTGGAATACTTAGCAGAGCTTTTCCACAATGGCCTGTCATACTCCTCCATTAAGATTCATGCATCAGCAATTTCAGCAGAATACAACACGGATCCTCCAGTCTTCTCTCATCCTCTACTCAGGCAGTTTCTGAGAGGAATTAAAAATGTAAAGCCTGCAAGGAAGCCACCTTTACCTACATGGGACCTTAACTTTGTGCTGGAAAAGTTAACACTTCCCCCTTTCGAACCAGCAGCAACAGCAGAATTACAGTTCTTATCTTGGAAAACTGCTTTCCTGCTTGCAATCACTTCAGCAAGAAGGGTTTCTGAATTACAGGCATTAATGGCAGTACAGCCCTTCCTTAACTTCCATCAGGATAGAGTGTCCTTGAGAACTAATCCTACTTTTATGCCAAAAGTGGTCTCCAGGGTATCATTGAACCAAGCAATCCACCTGCCAACATTCTTCCCCAATCCACAGAACAGGGGGGAAAGACTACTACATACATTGAATGTACACAGGCAATTGCGCTATTATCTGGACAGAACCAAGACCAACAGAAAGACTGACCAGCTTCTGGTAGCATACGCATCAGGAATGGAAGGAAAAGCAATTTCAAAACAGACAATCTCAAAATGGATAGGAAATTGCATTAGATTTTGTTACTCTTTTCATGGAAAGACAACTCCAGAAAACATCAGACCTCACTCCACAAGGGCTACAGCCACTACTACAGCTTTCCTACGAGGAGTGGCTACCAAAGACATTTTAGAAGCTGCTACTTGGAGCTCCAAGCATTATAATCTACCTTTATACTCCAGATCCCGAGCAGGTTTTGCAACTGCTGTTTTGCAAGGGATCTTAACTACACCATAATCTGCTTAGTGCCTCCACCCCCAGTTTGGCTATGGTATTCTACCCATATGTTATGACTGCAGATGCATCCTTGAAGGACATAGTACAGTTTTGTACCTACCATAAATGTAGATGTCCGAGAGGTATGCATCTGCAGTCAGGATTACCCACCCTCCTTCCCCTCTGTGGTATTCCTAGGGTATATACCCCTCTTTTAGCTAGCTGGGAGAATTTATTATGGTGTATTTGTTTGTATATATGTATATATATATATATATATATATATATATATATATATATATATATAGATATATATATTTTCATATTGTTTGCTCTCTACTGTTTGGAATTATTTGCATTTATCCAAATTTAGCCTTCCTAGAAGGCACCTGGCATCTGGGGCAAGAAACACTGAGGAAAATGGCGTCGGCTGATGCCTTTATACCCAATAAACAGCAGCTATGATGTCGGGTGAAGTGCGACATCAGCCGAGGCCAGACCCAGACTTTGGAATCCGGCTGACCAAAGGGCTGCCTGAGGCAGGACAACCCATATGTTAGGACTGCAGATGCATACCTCTCGGACATCTACATTTATGGTAGGTACAAAACTGTACTGTCTAAGGGAACCCATGGTGGGCCGCCCAAATTGCCCAGACAGAGTCCATCAGTAGTGGGGGAAGCCACTAGTCTAGGTACATGTCCAAGACCAAGGGTTAAATGTTTTAAATGCAACCAGTGGGACCATGTAGCATATAGATGTCCACAGAGGCAAGGTGGGGAGCAAAAGGTGGGAGAGCCAGGTCTATATTACCACATCGAAAAAGCCATTAATCGAACGGGTTTATAACCGAAAATACGGTTAACAGAACTCGCTTTTGAGTTTTGAGTTATAATTAGCCCCATGTATACCAACTCCAAGATTGCACTACAGTGAGGAAAGGGCAAATTTTCCAATCTTCACTATACCATGATCTCACAATGCACAGTTCTTTTATCAGCATTTTTGGTTATAAAGCCTTTCGATTAATGGCTTTTTTGATGTGGTGATATAGACCCAGTAGAGCCACTAAGTGGGTATGACAAAATGCTAACAGTAGGTTGTCTCGAGACAACAAGTGTGCCAAACTACCACAATAATGTTATATTCTATCTTAGTGAATGGGAAAGAGGCCATGGCTAAGAGAGACACAGCCTCTAACCTAACCATTGTGAAGCCTGCAGTGGTTACAGAGGAGCACTACTTGCTTGGGCAGTCTACTCCAGTCAGAACTTTATGGGGGAATCCCATTCCGAATACCTTTGGCTAGGGTTCACCTTGACTGGGAGGGTGGAAAAGGAAGCTAGCAAGCAGGTGTGTTTGAGGATATTCCTGCAGATGTCCTGATAGGGAATGATTTTGATAATGCCGTGTACCCTGTGTGCATGCAGTTACATGCATTCAGGCTTGGAGACAAGCATGTCAGTCTAGTAACCTGGGGGAAACCAGACAGACCACTCACTTGCAGCAAGGACTGGGGAGGTGGCTGCTTCAGGGAGAGAGCTACCCTGTAGCAGTAAGACTGAAGGCGAGCCACAGCTGCTTGTGGGGAATGATGTTCCCTTGGACAGAGTGACTGCAAGGGTAGAGGTGAGTAATAGTACCCAGGCTGACAGTGAAGCACCGCTATCAGAGGTGACCAGACTTCCTGTGGAAGGGGAGTTGGGAAGGGTTACAAAGACAGAGATGAGACAGGCTCAGCTCTCAGACCCTACATTACAAGGCCTGAGGGAGGTAGCTAGTGAGGCACCTGATTCTCAAGGGAAGGGGGAATCTGTGTACTGGGACAAAGGGTTACTGTATAGAGAGTGGACCTCTGAGGGAGGGCTAGAGGGTGACAGAATACAGCATTTGGTTGTGCCCGGAGCCTACCATCTGGCACTTCTAGCCATAGCCCATGATATTACCTTTGCAGGTCATATGGGCATAAAATGTACTGGCCTGGGATTTCCAGAGATCTAACAGGGTACTGCAGGACCTTTTAGCAGTGCCAAAAGGTATTCAAGGCGTGAGACAAAGTGAAAGCTCCTTTGATGCCTTTGCCTGTGACTGAAGAGCCATTTCAGAGGGTAGCTGTGGATATTGGTGGGCCTCTGAGTACCCCAAGTTCCACAGGGAAAACGTATATCCTAGTGGTAGTAGATTATGCTACCAGATACCCTAAGGCAGTGGCTCTGTCCTCCATTGAGGCAGAAAAGGTGGCAAATGCTTTGTTAGAGATTTTCAGCAGGGTAGGTTTCCCAAAAGAAATACTGACTGACAGAGATGCCAATTTCATATCAGACCTGCTGGCTTGTCTGTGGAAGTACTGTGGAGTGAAGCACCTAAAGACCACCCCCTGCCATCCCGAGACAAATTGTCTTATTGAGAGGTTAAACTCTACTCTCAAGACGATGCTTGGGCATTTGCAGAACAGTTTAAGAGGGAGTGTGACAAATATATGCCCCATCTGTTTGCTTACAGAGAGGTGCCTCAGGAATCCACAGGTTTTTCACCCTTTGAGTTGCTGTATGGGCATAGTGTGAGGGGACGTCTAGATGTGATTCGAGATGAGTAGGTGGGTGAGTGTGAATCCCACAAGGAGTCGGTTGTGGCATATGTCCTTAACCTCAGGACAAGGCTCAGGGAACTCATGGGCTTGGCCCGGGAATACCTGGCAGATGCCCAACAGCAGAAAAAAGTCTGGTTTGACAGGAATGACTGAGCTAGAGTGTATGCTGTAGGGCAGCAGGTAATGGTTCTCATTCCTGTCAGACAAAGCAAGATGCAGGCAGCTTGGGATGGACCCTACAAGGTGGTAAGGAAGGTCAGTGATGTTAACTACTTGGTTGAACTGCTAGGCAGGAGGCGGGGGCACAAATTGTACCATGTTAGCATGATGAAACCTTACCATGATCGGAAGGCTGTTGTGCTGAGTATTTGCAGTGGATGACAGGAGGAGTCTGAGGGGGATCTGGTGACTGATCTCCTCAATGAGGCTCAGACTGACACCGCAGTACAAAGGATAGCATGTCCCAGCAGCTATCCCCTACCCAGGTTCTAGAAATCCTAGCAGGAGTTTGGGGGCATGTTCACTGGGAAACCAAGGTGCACCACCTGGTGCAGTAGCATGTGGCTACAGGACCCCAAAGGCGTATTAAGCAGGCCCCTTATAGGTTGCCTGAGAGAGTCACACAGACTCTGAGGGGGCAGATGCAGGAAATGTTGGAACTAGGGGTAATTCAGGAGTCCAGCGGTTCCTGGCCCTTTCCAGTGGTGCTGGTACCAAAGAAGGATGGCAGCACCAAGATGTTCTTCATCTCACATTGCTGCAGTCCTAACACTTGGGTAGTCCGCTGTCCCAGTCGGCCCGAATACCAAAGTATAAGGCTGACGTCGGTCAAGGCGCATTTGTCTGACATCAAGACGTCAGGGTACAAATGCGCATGACCGACGTCATATCCTCAGTCTTTTTTGCCGCATGGTCCGATGCAGAAGCAGTATTGCGAGTGCAGGTTGGCGTTCTGAAATTTTCTGAAGTCGGAGTTTCAGACCGAATCAAAGTTGGCTAAGTACCCGTTGGGGAATATTTTGTTTTTTCTTGCCTCAGTATTTAACCGGATGTCAGAAAAAGTGAATAACTGTATTTCTTGTGGGAAACAGATACCTCATAGAAATTACCATACATTGTGTATACCTTGCTTAGGGCCTGAGCACGACGTTGTTGGCTGTCGCTCTTGTGCTAGATTTAACAAACGCACTATTAAGAGAAGATTAGATTGTGCCAGGTTAGTTTTGGGAAGCGTTGTAATTACAACATGCCGCCGGATGCTCCGCCGCTTCTAAAAGCGCAAGGACAAAGCAGCGAAGCCTAGGGTGGAAGAACCGTCTGTCCCGGACGTCGGTTCTTTAGAGGGCTCGGTGGAGCCGGTGGTTCTACCAGAAGTTCCTTTGGATTCTCAGGGAGAGACTTTACTGTTAAAAGATGTGCCCTCTCAGGAGGTAGGCCAGGCTGAAGGGGCTTCTCAGGTAGCTGTTCTCCCCTCCCTTCCTAAGGTGGTTAGGCCCTCCTCTTCTGTTTCCAAGGCTCCTTCTAGAGGCAGGCCAGGGTTAACTTCAGTGGGGGTCTCCCCTAGTTCTTCAGGGTCTCTGCCTAAGAAACATATGCTTAAAATGGCAGAAGATTTGATTACTATGGTTAGAGGTTCTTTACCCCCCCCCTGATAAGAGGCCTAGGGTGGAACCTGAGCTTGAGAGTTTTGAGCAGTGTTCGGAGGCTTCTGAGTCTTCGGCTGAAGACTTGCAGGAGTATCCTCCTTATTCTGATTCTGATGTTGATGACTCTACACCTTCGGCTTCTCCTCCTGAGGATTTTTCTTTTTCAGAGACTCTTCATTCCATGAGGGAGCATTTTAAATGGGAAGGTCAAGATTTCTCTGATTCTAGGAAAAGGCTTAGGGAATTTTTGTTTCTACCCCAGCATAGGCCTTTAGCTATACCTCCTGTTCTGGATGTGGTAGAGGATGTTTTTGCAGAGGCTTCCCTGAACCCTGATTCTTTGCCTCCTGCCCCAGTTAAACCGGACAGGTATTATAGGGTGCCTGAAGCTCATAAGTATCTTTTAAGAGTCCTAGGGCAGACCCAGAAACTGTTTCTCAGGGCCCTAAAGGTGTTAAGGCTTCTGTTGTTAAAAATCCTGTTCCTTCTGATAAAGAGGCAAGGGCTTTGGATAGATGGGGGAAAAAGGTGTATACTTCTTCCACTTTAGCCATGAGGGCTTTGAATTGCCAGTTTCACATGTTGAAATACCAAAATTATCTCCATTCACAATTGAAGTCTAAGGTAGATGCTCTGGCGGAAGGTATTGAGTGTAAAGAGTTGCAGGATTTAGTTCATGTTTCTGAACAGGTGGGTAAGCATTCCTTGCAATGTGGTTTTGATGCTGTACAGGCCTCTTCGAGGGTGGCAGCCACTGGTTCTGTTCTTCGCAGGCACGCCTGGCTCAGGGATCAGAATTTAGCTGAACATGTAAAGACAAGGATTTTAGATGCTCCTTTACAATCTGATGTGTTATTTGGTGCGACTGTGGACGCAGTTTTAAAGAAAATGGAGGACAAGGCTAAGTCTTTGCAGACTGTTAAAGATTTTTTGCAGGTTCAGCCTCCAAAGTTTAGTAGAAATTGGCCTACTAAGGGGTGGACTTATCCTTCTTATGATTCTCAGTCTAGGGGTAGATCTAGACGTGGTAGGGGCAGAGCTCAAGGTTCTTTTAGGTCTAGAACAGGCAGTTCGCCTGCCCAGTCTTCTGGTGAGGGCAGGGGTCAGTCCTTTCGTAAGCAGACCCAATGACTTGCCTTTTCAGCTGCCAGAGCCTTCTTGTCTGGCAGCACCTTTGGGAGGAAGGCTGGCACTTTTCAAAGAAAATTGGAGTGTTATTACCCAAGACAGATGGGTATTGGATATCGTTCACCACGGTTACAGGTTTTATTTCCATACCTTGCCTTCTTTCAAAGGCATGCCAGACATTCCTCCTATACAAAGAAAAGAGGCTCACAAGCAAATTTGTCTGTTGCTCCAGATAGGGGCCATTCAGCCGGTTCCTGTGCCAGAACGGGGCCTAGGATTTTATTCTCGCCTGTTCCTAGTACCAAAAAAGGGGAGCACGTGGAGACCAATTTTGGATTTGTCTATCCTCAACACTTATTTGGACATTCCCAAGTTCAAAATGTTGACGTTACAACAGCTTTTACCTCTGCTGGGCAAAGATCACTGGATGGTCACTTTAGATCTCAAGGAGGCTTACCTTCATGTGCCTATCAGACTCAGTTGCAGGAAGTATCTGCGGTTCCGAGCTGGAAGTTCCCATTATCAGTTCTATGCATTGCCCTTTGGCTTATCTACTGCGCCCAGAGTATTCACAAAAGTTCTGGCTCCAGTTGTAGCTTTTTTCAGGCAAAAAGGAATACAAATCTATCCTTACTTGGACGACTGTCTGATTCTGGCTCAAGAAAAGGACGAGCTTCTTCAGCATCTGGAATATGTGATAGCAGTGCTAAGATGCCTGGGGTATTCTGTGAACGAAATAAAGTCCAGTCTAGTACCCTCTCAAGACATGTGCTTTCTGGGTGTGAGACTGAATACAGCAGCCCAGATGGCCTTTCTAACCCCGGACAAACAAAAGAGTCTATCCCTTTACTTCCATCAACTATCTCATCAGTCCGTGCTGACTGCAAGGACAGTCCTTCAAGCATTAGGGTTCATGGCATCTTGTATTCTGGTGCTTCCCAATGCCAAACTGCATATGAGGAAGCTACAATGGTATCTCAAAATGTATGGACACAGCACTGCCAGGATCTGGACACTGTCATTCAAATAATACCTTGCATTCAAAAGGAATTTTTGTGGTGGGCTCAGGAATGTCACCTAAACAAGGGACTCTCTGTGACCCGGCCAGAGGCGAGTCAGATTCTAACGACAGATGCCTCAGACATAGCTTGGGGAGCTCATCTGAATGGAAAGTGGATACAAGACAAGTGGCCTGCCAGACTACAGCATCTACATATCAACATGAAGGAGATGTTAGCAGTCCAGTTTGCATTGATGGCTTTCAAGGAGTTACTTCTTCCAGGGCAGGTGTTGATTCTAACAGACAACACAACTGTCATGTGGTACATCAACAAGCAAGGGGGAACACATTCTTATCCTCTATGCAGGCAAGCAATGATTTTGTGGGAGACTGCGCTCAGCTTGCAGCTTACTCTTCAGGCAAGGTTTCTGCCAGGAGCACAGAACTCCTTAGCAGATGTGTTAAGCAGGCAAATCATGGATCCCCACGAGTGGAAACTGGATCTTCATGTTTTTCAAAAAATTGACAGTGTCATGGGGAACTCCAGACATAGATCTGTTCGCTTCTCCACTAAACCACCAGCTGCCTAAGTTTTGCACGAAAAGTTTTCATCACACAGCTTGGAAAGTGGATGCTCTTTCGTTCAGTTGGGAAAATCTTCATGTGTATGCCTTTCCACCTCTGCCTCTCCTCCCAAAGGTACTCCTAAAGGTCAGACAGGACAAGCCAAGGATGATTTTGATAGCTCCAGATTGGCCTCGGCAACACTGGTACCCATTACTGAGGAATCTGGTAAGAAAGCCTCCATGGCCTTTACCTTTAATTCCTCACCTTTTGTCTCAGAGGGACGGTCATCTACTCAATGTCAAGCTTCACTCTCTTCATCTAACAGCCTGGCATATTCTGTTTTGAACCACAGCAGGTCTCGACTTCCTCAACAAGTTTTGAATGTGATTATGGAAGCCAGAAGACCTAGTACACGTAAAGTGTATGCAGAAAAATGGAAGAGATTTTTATTTTGGAGTGCAGCAAAGGATTTGGATGTTTCTGAGCCTAATTTGAGTGTGGCTCTTCAATATCTTACTGAACTATTGGACAAAGGTTTGTCTTTCTCTTCCATTAAGATTCATGCTGCAGCAATTTCAGCTCACTATGATTGTGACCCACCATTGTTTTCTCATCCTTTGTTCAAGCAATTTCTTAGAGGGGCAAAGAATATAAGACCCCCACGTAGAGCTCCTACTCCTGCTTGGGACCTCAATTTTGTGTTGGAGAAACTTACTCTACAACCTTTTGAGCCTGCGGCTACTGCTGAGTTGAAATACTTGTCATGGAAGACTGCTTTTTTGTTGGCCATTACTTCTGCAAGAAGGGTTTCTGAATTACAGGCCCTTATGGCGGTGGAGCCTTTTTTGATTTTTCATAAGGATAGGGTATCATTACGTACTAATCCTTCATTTATGCCTAAGGTGGTTTCTAGTGTGGCTTTAAACCAAACTATTCATTTGCCTACTTTTTATGCAGATCCCCAAAATAGGGGGGAAAAGATTTTGCACACTTTAGATGTACACAGGCAGTTGCGTTATTATTTGAGCAGGACTAGGGATTTTAGGCAGTCTCAGCAGTTGTTTGTTTCTTTTGCTTTGAGTTCTCAGGGCAAGCCTGTGTCGAAACAAACTATATCTAAGTGGATTGGGTTTTGCATTGCATTCTGTTACTCCCATCATGGCAAGGAGATTCCAGCTGGGATTGGGCCTCATTCCGCTAGGGCTACTGCCACTTCAACAGCATTTCTAAGGGGGGTGGCAACTAAGGATATTTTGGAGGCAGCCACTTGGAGTTCAGTGCATACTTTCTCCAAGCATTACCACCTTCCTCTCTACTCTAAGTCCAGGGCTGGTTTTGCCACTGCTGTGTTGCAGGGCATTTTGGCAGCTCCTGCTTCATTATAGTTTAGCCATCCTCCCTTACCTCTGCTTTGGGATTCTACCCAAGTGTTAGGACTGCAGCAATGTGAGATGAAGAACATAGTACAGTTTTGTACCTACCATAAATGTAGATGTTCGAAGATCCACATTGCTGCAGTCCAATTTTCCCTCCCTCCTTCCCCTCTGTGTTTAGGGGTGGTTGTGTGGGTGAGGTTCTATTTTTTGTAAATTTGTATATATTGTACATATTTTAGGTACAGGAGTGTTTTGGTGTTTTTTGGTTTTGGCCTTATCTTTTTAGGGTCTTCTGACATCTGGGGCAAGAAAAGACTGAGGATATGACGTCGGTCATGCGCATTTGTACCCTGACGTCTTGATGTCAGACAAATGCGCCTTGACCGACGTCAGCCTTATACTTTGGTATTCGGGCCGACTGGGACAGCGGACTACCCAAGTGTTAGGACTGCAGCAATGTGGATCTTCGAACATCTACATTTATGGTAGGTACAAAACTGTACTTTCTGTGTGGACTACAGGAAATTATGTCACACAGAGTCTCTGACTGTATTAACAAAAATCGCAATAACAACACTCTATCCTCAGCCCTCTTTATTGATCTCTCTAAAGCCTTCGATATAGTTAACCACCAGCTTCTCATAAACATACTCAAAAACCTATCACTAGATGCACTGGCTATACAATGGTTTCAATCCTGCTTAAACAATAGGCAGCAGGCTGTTCTGTGGGAGAACAACTTATCTGCCCATCTCCCCACTGCGCTCGGTGTACCCCAGGCTCTATATTAGGACCTCTTCTATTTTCTGTTTGTATTAATGACCTAAAGTCTGCAATACCTTAAGCTATCTGTATACAATATGCAGATGACTCCACATTAATATGCTCAGCCACTTCTCCATCAGACCTTCAGACTCTCACCCAAAATGTGTTTAACACAGTTGAGAAATGGCTTCTACACCATTGCCACATCTTGAACCCCAAAAAAACAACACTCCTACTATTCACTCCCACCCGTAGGGCCTCCCCACTTAACTTTACTGTTACATCAAACAACGGTACCATCATATCTCCTGACTCAACTACAAAACTACTAGGGGTACTAATTGATAATGACCTTAACTTTGATACTCACATTAACAGTACTGTAAAAACAGTCAACAAAAAAACTAGGCTCCCTCTGTAGAATCAAATCCTTTCTGACCCCACTAGCAAGGGCTACTATTGCCCGCACCTACTAAGTCTCTACCCTTGTCTGGAGTTGCCAAATTTGCTACTATTTAACCAATTAACAGTTGCCCACAAAATCCTGTATCAGCCTACTAATACTCCAATTCTTACCAACCTTATCACCCCGTACAACAACCTTAAGACCCCTACGCTCATCTAATAAGATATTAGTACAAATAGGTAAAACCAACAATATGGCTGGTGACTGTTTGTTCTCTAATACTGTGGGCAAAACCTGGAAGTCACTCCCCAGTGACCTGACCTCCTTTTCCTCAACAACACTATTTAAAAGCAAACTGAAAATCTACCTTAAATCCCATTGGTTATGTCCCTGTGCGAACCCAGACTAATTACACCATTTATCCCAAGACACCTGTCACTTCATCTGTATATACTAGTTGTTTTCTGAAAACCATAAAGAAAATGGGCTTTATATATTAATCAAATGTCTTTATCAATATCTCCCTATAACTAACCAAATGTTATAAGTAATACGATTCTGTAAGTAGAAATGTTTTGAAGTGAAATTATTGCTTATATATTTAATGTACCCACATCTGTAAAAACTGTCATGTAAAGAATTGCTTAAATATGTATTGAACATCTGTTGAAAACTGTCATTTTATATAAATTTTGCTGTGTTTTCGAGGAGCTTTTCTCCTCGGGCCTCTGCTGAAAATGGTCATATATCCAGGTGGACTAGCCTGGTCAACAAATGTAAAATAAAAAAATAACTAAAATTAATGCTCACCCCATGCCTAGGACAGATGAAGCCATAGAGCAGCTGGGTGGGACTAAGTATTTTACCATCATTGATCTTAACAAGGATTACTGGCAGGTGCTCTAGACTCCCAGTCCTAGAGAGAGGTCAGCCTTTCTGACTCCTTTTGGCTTGTATGAGTTCACGAAGATGCCCTTTGGGATGAAAAATGCCCCAATGACTTTTCAAAGGCTAGTAGATTGTATCCTAGCAAGAGCAGGAGATTTTGCCCTTAATTACCCAGTTGATATTGCCATCTACAGCCATTCCTGGCAAGAGCATCATCAGCATGTCAGGGAGGTGCTGGGCAGTCTACAAAAGGCAGGGTTGACCATTAAGCCCAGCAAATGTCAGGTCGGTATGGCAGAGGTCTCCTACCTGGGACATAGAGTGGGTTGTGGTAAGATCAGGCCAGAACCTGCCAAAGTGGAAGCCATTCAGGCATGTCCTGCCTCTGTTACCAAAAAGCAGATGAGGACATTCTTAGGGACAGCAGGTTACTACAGAAAGTTTGTCCCCAGTTATAGTACCATAGCTGCTCCCCTCACAGACCTGACAAGGCAAAACAAGCCTGATAAGGTAGTGTGGACCCCAGCACGTGAGCAGGCATTTCAGAAGCTTAAAGGAGCTTTGGGAGGACCCCCTGTCTTAGCCAGTCCAGATTACAGCAAATAATTTGTTGTGCAGATGGATGCTTCAAACCATGGGGTAGGGGCTTTAATTAGGTTTCCTCAGAGGGAGAAGAGCATCCAGTGGTATATCTCAGTCATAGGCTCCAGCCCAGGGAGGAATGCCATGCAGCTGTAGAAAAGGAATGCCTGGCCATAGTGTGACCACTGCAGAAACTTCAGCCTTATCTGTATGGAAGGAAATTCACTGTAGTTACAAACCACAATCCCTTAATGTGGCTATATCGAGCCAGCCAGCAAAATGCCAAGTTACTAAGGTGGAGCCTAGGGTTGCAAGCATATGATATGACGGTGCAGCACCGTAGTGGGGTTAGCAATGCCAATGCAGATGGGCTCTCAAGACAGGGAATGGGGTAGTGCAGTCCCAGATAGGTTCACCCTCTCAAGCAACGTTTCTAAAGGAGCACAGGAAAAACTAGCTTGAGTTTTTGGGGCGGGGAGAAATTGTGACTCTGCCACCCCAGCTATCTGGAGTTTTGTAAGTAATCATATGTCATTTGAGAATATTAATATGATTCATATGCTTGTCTTATAAATGTAAGAGAACTATATGATCTGATGTTGTAAATCTTTATTCATTCCTTACTGTTAGGGCTTCGTTTCCATCCTCGGAACCAGCATGGCCATTACCAAGCTCACGCCAGCCAAAAACTCTCAGCTAAGACCTACCCATAATGCCCCTTTCATAGTCTCTTCAGATCTCATTTGCCACGTTCCTTGTCAGACATACCAAGCCTTCTTTCTCAATCTAAGTGTAGCGTTTTTTTGTGATTATCTTTTGCAATACTTCTTCTTAGTTTACGCTATATATCTTCTTTTCATCTGTAAACTTATATACTTTTTTCTATATCCTACCCTCTACCTTTGGTAGATTCTTTATACCATCATTGTTACTGCTCCTCTCTCCTACCTTTGGTAGGCCCTTTTCCTACCACTTGTGGTATTTCTAAGTACCATTGTTGGTACTCCTCACCTTTTCTCTCTTATCTATATAAAAAAAAAAAAAACTCTTCTCCCTATTGTTGTTTTTGGTGTTTATCTTATGGCTAGTGTGCCTTTTTTCATGATGTCTAAAGAAGCTAAGTTAGGATTTAAACAGTGTGATAAGTGCGGGTGTAAGATGCCCAACTCAGATGGTCACGCGTCGTGCATATATTGTTTGGGCGTTGACCACATTAGTGCTTCGTATGATATTTGTTCCGGCTTCAGCAATTGGACTTTGGCTGATCGTAAGAATAGGTTGATTTTGAAGGGTATGATGAAAATTCCCTTCTCAGAGGCTCTTTCTGGGACGGAGGTCCCACCACCTTCTAAGACTAAAAAACGTAAAGTGAAATGGAGTCACTCGGTTCCTACATCTCCATCCTCCTCGAAACCGTCAAAACTGCGCTTCTCCTGTGCCTTCGGCGCAGACTACTTTGGCACCCAGCTCCATGTCTTCTACCCTTGGTGCCACCCCTAATTTTGATTCCTATCACTGTACCAGCTTTGGCACCATCCTCCCTGCTGCCGTCCTTGGTCTTGACACTGGCTTTGACTTCCGTACCTGCATCAGCACCATCCCCGGCCAAGGTGCCAGTATCAAACTATGACTCTGTCAGTTCTGAAGGTTTAACACCTTCCCAGAACCAGATATTCTACCACTTATGGCCCTTTTTGGGACATTAGTGTAGTCCTTTTCTTGAGAGACCTGACTCTTTTTCGGCAGCTTCCTTCACATCCACCAGGAGTCTTTCAGAACAAGATGTAGTGAGGGTTGTGAACCAGCTTTTGGCAGCTAGAGGATTGCCCACCCCTGCTAGGTCTTCCTTCCCCCCTTGGAATGGAAGCTTTCACAGCATATTCATCAGTATATCCTCCTCCGGCCTCTTCCCAGGCACCGAAGACTTTGGTCCTGATGACCAACCTGGTGCATACTGTCTCTGCTCCGACTGCAGAGGTTCCCCTGTCGGCACTGATTACTCTTGGCACAACAGCTCCGTTGGAACTGGTGCACTCTCAGAGCAGTGATTGGGCTGTTGGCACCATGATTCCTAGTTCGGCGCCTATTTTTTTCACTGGCGCCGTGTATGGCCATGGCTCCACCAGCAGCTACCGGTCCTCTCGGAACTCCTCACCTGGAGGCGGGCTCCTCAGGGTGGGGTATGACCCTGGTTCTGAGGTTGTCCTCCTCGGTTCCGGGCTCCCATCCCCTCCTCTGGCAAGCCTGCTTTCCTGGTAATGGAGAGGGTCCTTGCCTCAACAGGCTCACAGTTAGCACCAATGGCATCGACACCAGAATCCCCCTCTAGCATGCAGCTGTCCCAACCCCCTACTCTGGGATCTCGAGCACGGGAGCCGCAAGACCTTCTCTTGAAGGGAATCCTTTCTCTGGAGTCCTCCTCAGAAGATGCCACTGTGGAACCACTCCAGAAGAAATGATGCAGGAGGAAGTACCTCGATTCCCCTGAGGAATCCATCACTAAGGACATTGATTGCAATGAGGGAGAAGGATCCCCATGGTCTCTCCCAGAAGATGTCTCATTTGGAGACATTCTCAAGATCCTCAGACAGAAGGAAGACTAGAAGTCCTCTAACCCTTTCTTTGGAGGAATCGGTGTTCTTGCAGGCATTCTGTGCTCATCCATCTACTTTCTGGGTGACCACATCTGCGGATGAGCTTGTTAAGCTAATTGTGCAGTGTGCCTGGAAGGCCTCGGACAGCATATAACCTTCCCCCTTGAGGCCAGACAAAATTTTATCCATACCCGAAGAGCAGCCCAATTGGTCCAAGCAGTTAGTAGTTGATTCCATGGTTGTGGCGGCGGCCACCAAGAGGGAACTGGCAGAGGATAGTTCCGCTATCCATCCCCCGAACAGGGAGTCTTGGGCTATGGACAGACTGGGAAAGTGGGCCTATGCTTCAGCGACCTTTGCCATTCGATTGCTGAACTATCTGGCACGTCTTACTTGTCTCCAAAGAGACCTAATATCAGAAATGTCTGCCTCTTTGGTGGGGATACTGCCTGACGAGGTGCGTGACACTGTTGCCTCTAAGCTGGCTACCCAGGAATCTATCTCGAACTCCTCAGTCCGCTTGATATCTCACACCACCGAAGGGGCAACTCGAGCAGCCGCATTAGGCATCGTCATGAAACTACATGCTTGGATGCATGTGTGTGATTTCACAGACCCCTTTAAATCTTCCTTCGTCAACATGCCTGTTGACACACTATCACGTAGTAAGAAGGATGGGAAGACCTTGTCTGCTGTGGGCATACTTTTTTTCACTTCCCCTGCCCGAGATCCTATTCCAGGAATCAGAGGGGAGGAAAAGTGTGGTTCAAGAAGTCCCAAGGATCTTTTTGTGACTCTCGTGGTGAGCAATCCCCCCAGGGCAGAGGGGGCAACTCATCCTGAAGAATGCCCCCTTTTGGGGCAGTTGCGTCTGTGCAATGAGGGCACTAGAGATTCCTTTCCCAGCCGACCCTACCAGCGCTCCTGAACAGCCTGATTGTTTTCCTCTGGAAGCAGTCGGGGGTCGATTTTTTCTGCACCTACAGGTCTGGCAACTCATAACAGTGGATGCATGGGTGCAGAGAATAATATCCAGAGGCTACCATATCCCATTCGATCTTACTCCCAGACCCTTCAAACGAGTCCCTGATGTTCCACCCAGTCAGAGGGAGGAAGCAGCCTTAGAAATTGAAAAGCTGCTAAGAAAAAGAGTCATCCAGCCAGTCCCACCAGACCAGAGAGGATCCGGGTTTTACTCTAGGTTCTTTTTAGGGCCAAAAAAGACAGGAGACTGAAGACCAATCCCGGATCTCAGCTTACTAAACAGATTCATAAAACCTCAAAAATTTTGGATGTTCACGGTACAGTCCATCCTCCCCTTTCTAGGGAAGGACAACTGGATGTACTATATAAACCTCCAGGACGTGTATTGCCACATAAAGATGGACAAATGCTCCTGGTGGTTTCTCCATTTCTGGTTGGGAGCCAATCACTATCAGTTAAGGGTACTGCCATTCGGTCTCTCGACAGCCCCCAGAGTGTTCACCAAATGTATGGCAGTCGTAGTAGCTCATCTCCGACTACAAGAATTCCAGGTGTTTCCATACTTAAGACGATTGACTCCTTACCGCCACAACCAGCAATCTTCTCATTCACAGCCTCTCTTACACTCAAGGTCTTGCTCTTCGCTTAGGTATCACGATCAACAAGGACAAATCTCCCCAACAAGAGCACTGGAATTCATTGGAGCAATCTTCGACACAACATCCTGTCAAGCTTCCCTTCCTTCTCACAGGCTCTCAAAAATAAGAAGCGAGATTCAAGTCCTCCTCCCACAGATATTTGTACCAGCATGCCTTGTACTACAGCTATTGGGATCTGTGGCAGCAACCATTACCTTAGTTCCACTGTCAAGGTTGCACATGAGACTAGTACAGTGGCTCCTTTCATCACAATGGTCGTTCTTAACCCACCCACTTGACCACATGATACAGCTTACAAAACTTTGCAAGAAAGAAATGCTCTGGTGGCTGAAGCCAGAATCAAATCTTTGGTGTCGACCATTTTGTCTTCCCCAGCCCAGGGCCACTGTGACTACAGATGCTTTCCTGCTTTTTTTTTGGGGGGGGGGGGCATTTCCAGCAAAAGCCAGTCCAAGTCCCCCATGGAGGCCAATTTGCACATAAATGTCCTGGAATTGAGGGCAGTTCTCTTAGCATTGTAAGTGTTTTACACATTCCTACCTTCCGGGACTATTGCAGTTCAATCGGACAACATGTCAGTCGTCTAGTACATCAGCAAACAAGGTGGAACCAGGTCTTACCCCCTGTGTCGGGAGGCCATGAGAATTTGGCATTGGGTGATAGATTCCAACCACTTTTTTAAATCAATGCACATTCCAGGGAGTTCCAACCTTGTTGCGGACAATCTGAGCAGGAACATTCTGATGCCTCATGAGTGGTCCCTCAGATCTTCCACCATTGGGGCAGGCCTTGCTGCGACCTGTTTGCTTTGCCCCTAAGCAACAAATCCAGAAGCTACTTTGCCCTGATCTCCCCTCAGGGGGAGTCACCGAGGGATGCTGTGACACACGATTGGCCCCCAGGTCTGCTGTATGCCTTTGCCCCATTCCCCCTCATCCCGAAATTCCTCCAGAAAGCTCGAAGGTTGAGAAGCAAAGTGATACTCAGTGCCCCTTATTGGCCCTATCAAGTCTGGTTCCCTTTCCTATGGCCTCATCTGATTCACAGCCCTTGGATCCTAGATCAATCCCAGGGTCTGCTATCTCACCCGCACGGACTGGTTCACCCCAACCTCCACAGCCTCAAGCTCACAGCTTGGTTTCTCCACTTGTGATGATTGCCAGGCTACCTGATATTTCATCTCCAGTTCGTGAGATTCTTCTGGCTTCACACAAACTTTCCACCAAGAACATTTATTCTAGTAAGTGGGCTAGGTTCTTTACATGGGCTAAAGATCATAAACTAAACCCCTACTCCATGCGTATGCAGAAGATTGTACAATACCTGACTACCCTATTACATGCAGGAGCCTCAGCATCAACAAGCACTGTGCATTTAGCAGCTATCACTGACTTTCACAATGGATTCAATAGTGCTTCTGTTATGTCACACCATCTGTGCAAAACCTTCTTGAAAGGAGTATTACCTGTTAAACCTCCTGTCAAGCCCCCTATAGAACCTTGGGACTTGACTTTGGTGCTTCAGTCATTAACAAGCCCTCCTTTTGAACCTTCTAATTCATGTGATATGAAATCTGTGTCCTGGAAGACTCTACTTCTAGTAGCCCTTACCTAAGTGACAAGAGTGTCTGAGTTGCAGGCCTTGAGTGTCAAGAGATCCTACTTTATTTTTCGTAGGGAAAAGGTGTCCCTACGTACTGACCCATCCTTTTTGCCCAAGGTCATTTCTGGGTTTTCAATTAACCCATCTGTTGACCTGTCGATTTTCTTCCCTAAGCATTCAAATAGAGGGGAATATATTTTGCATACCCTTGATGTTCATAGGCAACTTCATTTTTACTTGGACATTACTAAATCTTTCAGAAAAATGGATCAATGGTTTGTGGCCTTTGCAGAACCCAGATTGGGTAAGCCTGTCTTCAAAATGACTTTATCTTCTTGGTTTAGAAACGTCATTACCTTTATCTACCATCAGAATAAAGTCTCCTTACCTTCCACAATAAAGTTTCATTCGACTAAATCGATGGCTACTTCAGTGGCTTTTCATTCCAGAGCCATTCTATGGATGATATTTGCGCAGCAGCCACTTGAGAAAGACCTCATACCTTTATCACTCATTATAAATTGGATTTGGCCTCCAGGGGACGAGCATCTTTTGGTTCTATGGCGCTCAGAAATATCCTCCCTTAGGGCCACCCAGGACTCAAGTACCTGGGGACTCGGTCCTAACAGTAAGGAATGAATAAAGATTTACAACATCAGATAAAGAAGTTATGTCTTACCATAACGTTGGATCTGTGTTGTAGATCTTTATTCATTCATTACTTCCCACTTTCCTTCCCCCTGCCTGGACTTGTGGTGGACTTTAGGATTTCCTTAGTTAAGGTATTTGCTCAGACAGAGCCTCCTACTTTCTGTTTTATTATTTCTATACTATAGGGCAGGCAAACTCGATCTGAAGAGACTATGAAAAGGGCATTGTAGGTAGGTCTTGGCTGATAGTTTTTGGCTGGCGCGAACTTGGTTTTTGGCTGGCACGAGCTTGGTAACGGCTGTATCGGTTCTGAGGAAGGAACCAAAGTCCTAAAAGTAATGAATGAGTAAAGATCTACAACAAAGATGAAACATTGTAGTAAGACATAACTTCTTTTTATGTGTATATTAAACTGCTGGTGCAGAAGCGTGTTTTGAACTGTATGTTATGTACTGAGCTTCAAGAATGTAACTGCAGTGTACCCTACTGGAAAAGAACAGAAATGTATATAAACTATATACCTGTGCAAATGTATGTTGTAATAGTAGAAGCTGGGATGTACAGAGTTAACTTGCAAAACTTCATGAAATTGTTTACTGTTGTGTTATCTCAGTTTCAGCTCAGCAAGAAAACAGGATGTCTAGAGCTAGACGTTTTTCTATTGTCTTGAAGCAGAAATAATTACTAGGTTTAAAATGTAAAAGTGTTTGTTTTATGACTTCCAGTTCTGAGTAAACATCTGAGAAATTTGTACTTCTCACACAGAGATGCTAACATTTTGTTAAGTTTCTGTTAGCCTGGGAATGAAGGGAGGTGAAGGAGTGGTGTCATCTGAGCTGATCCAGCAGTAATGTTTGATAGTAATTTTAGGAACTCTCTCAGAGACAGACTTTGCATTTTGCATCTTGTCTTGGACCTAGAAACATCCAGTCCGCACTTCAGCATCTGTCTTGTGCTGTAGTACAATAAATATAATTAGGAATATACTAAAGATTAGTTTAGATGTTTTCTGTACCTATTTGAGACTGTCCTGCAATGTTGTTTTAAAATATTTCCTGTGATTCTGAACTCTGTAGTTGCTGTATTGATTATTGTCTTGCTCTTTTATTATTTATTAAATATATTGAAATCTTTTAAATGTGGCTGTTTTGTTTAGAGATATTTAACCTCTTAGAGTACTTGTATATGTATTTGGTGGCATTACATAGGCCACTTCAGTAGACTTGCTCTTGGTCACACTTACCATTTGGACAATAGTAACATTACACAGAAGGATTGGGCACCATTCATAAGGGCCTTAGAGTACCTGATAAAGAGCTGGTTGGTGGCAGTGATAACTACCTTATAGACTGGGCAGAAGGGGGCATAGCTAGTAAACCTGTGCCAGCATTACTCATGAGTGTCTTTGTGTTTGTATATAAATCAAATCTCAAAGTGTGTATGTGTCAGCTACTTGAGCAGGGAAACGAAGCACTGGTTGGACAGAGAGGATGCTGGAGGTTTTGGCTTGACCACTCGGCTGAGATCTTCACCCTATAGCTGTGCCAGTGGGGAAATCTTATTGGTGATATGGAGAAAGAGGGAGAACCCTTCCCCAGACTGACTGTGATCTCTGTGTGCTCTTAAGGGAAATTGTACTTTACTGTGTGTGTACTTGTTATCCTCTCATTGTGTACGCCACTCACTTGTGCTAGTGGTGATGATTGAGGCTCCTTAATTACTGGGTGTTAAGAGAAAAAGTTTTAAAAACATACTGTTATTTGTCGTTTTCCTGTTCTTGCAAAATGAACATGTTATTTGTTGGGATATGCCTATCGAAGATGGGCCTCATCTGTGAACAAAATGCAGCATTGCTTATGAACCTGAATGATATCTGTTTTCTGCATTTCAGAATAAAGAGATTTGGTTATAGCTCAGTGAAGCCTGGGATAAGGATGCACAGCCGAGTAAGAGTTAATTTACTGGGGCAGGCTGTGTGTCCTGGAAAATTTGAGCTACCGTTGTTGAATTGAACATTTTGTACTTCTTGAACATTCTGTACTAGCTGTGGGTTTGAGGTAATTTGTGATAAACATGTTTATCCTATATGTTTTTCATAGCCAACTGTCAACGATCAGAAATGTAACAAAAAGTTGTTTTGCTTGCAGTATAAAAGTTGATGTCAGTAAACAAGTTGATCAGATCAGAGGAGATAAGATCAGTCCAGACCGGACATCTTGGCCAACATGCTGTGTAATCTGGTTAACTGCTAATAAAGGAAAATTCATCACCTGAGGCAGATGCGACTCGTTTGAATTTTTTCTTCTGACACTGGGGCAGTGCAGGGGCGTCTCATCCCATTCAATGGGTCTACCTTGTTTGGATCGAAAGTTAAGAACACATTGACTTGGAGTCAACCGGATGGTAAGACTCACCTTGTGTTTGGAATCTGCCTCTCTACTCCCCAGAGAAGCCTGCTGTAGAAGATGCAGTTCCGGAAGTCACAGAGTTCTTACCAGGGCAGTTCTGGTAACATACCCACTTGTGGCAGAAGAGGAGGTTTCAATAACGGATGTTGACTGAGAGGCAAATGTGGACTGTAAGCCAGGGCTTTGGTAGTCCCTTCGCCAAAAAGCCCTTTCAGCATCCCTGAAGGTTTTCCCAACTGTTGCACTCTGTAAGCCTTCATGTGACACCTGTTTTTGCACCCACAAGCCTGGCAAAACATAGCTACAGATTCCTGGATGTTAAGCTTGATTTCCAGAGGCTGTTCTATATTATTTTCCCTTCCACCCACCAAAAAGTTGAAACATCATAACATTCCACCCAGCCAAAGGGAAATTGCAGCAGCAGAGATCAACAAACTGCTACAAAAAAGTCACCAAGCTTGTCCCATAAGAAATATTAGAATGTAGAGTCTACTTGAAGTTCTTTGTAGTAAAAAAGAAAACAGGGGGACCTCAGCTCCATTCTGGATCCGAGCCATCTAAATCCGTACCCAACACAAAGATCCATATGGTCACACTTCATTCTTATTCATTCTTATTTTGCCTGTGCTGAGGAAGGACAACTGAATGTGCTCCATAGAAGGACGCTTACTAGCATATTAAGATACACTGTTGGATGTTCCCTTAAGGGTGCATACATAACTGAAAAAATGTCTTATGATTATCCTTGGCATGGGAGGTCTGAGTTGCTTGTTGAGACCAATGAAAGCATTTATTTCAGGTTAGGCATAGGCCGTCCTATTTTTGGACAGTATTTTCTTTCTTTTGTTGTACAACCTGTTTATACTGGGGATTGACCAAGAAGGCTTGTTTTTAGAGTTATGCAAAGTTTATTTCAGTTTAGTACTATTGTTTCTGTGCAGTTATTTATATAATTGTATGGGGTTTCCATAAATACGTATGCATAGGCACAGCATTCTCTGAGTTTGGGGGAAGGGCTTGTCAGCTGTGTCACCATTTAGTAGGAAGCAGTTAGCCTTGGAAAAGCTGTTAAAGGTTGTGGGGTGTGTTGGAAGTTTGGGCTTTATATTTATTTCAAGGGTGACTGCTTTGTGATCTGATTTCATCTGACCAGTGCGGGCATTACACTAGGGGAGTGTAACATTCCTTTATATTTGTACCAGATCCACAATGTTTGTACCCCTAGTAGGTGCTGTGACTAGCTGTTCCAGGGTGTTTGCATTGATAAAATCCTGGTATCTTTGAGCCTGCATGTTAGTGGTTATGTATATATCCTAGTTTATTGTGGCATAGTTGAAATCACTCATGAATATGGTGTTGGGCTGCATTGCGAATGACTCATATACATTCAAGTACATGGTTTGGTTATCCTGGGTCATAGACAGGGACTTGTTACTAGCAAGGATATGGTGTGGGACTTTACCTAAGGTTAGTAGGACATGGAGTAGCTTAAGTATGTCATATTATTTAAGCAATCTTGAGATGAACTTACTTTTCATGTAAATTGCTACCCTTCTGCCCCCTTGTGCCTTCTTGTGCTGTAGCTGGTGTGGAAGCCATTATAGCCTTGATGTTCTTCATGTTTCACTGTTGCAGTCATTACATTTGGGCAATCTGCTGGCAGGTTGCCCTCAATCGGCCTGAATTCCAAAGTCTTATGTCCTGCATCGGTTGCTGTCTCCTCTTCCATGACGTCAGGTCGTTATGGGTATAAAACATGCAGCCGACGCCATTTTCTTTAGTCTTTCTTGTCACGCGGTGCCCGAAGCAGAAGCATTTTGCAAGTGCCGGTTGGCCGACTATTGAAATATTCGAATTTGAGTTTCAGAACCGAAGTCTTCACTAAAGCTAAGTACCCCGTTGGGGAAACTATTTTTTTGCTCCATACCGATGTCAGAAAAAGTTAATAATTGTATTACTTGTGGGAAACAAATACCTCATAAGGATTTCCATTTATACTGTATTCCTTGCCTAGGCCCTGATCACAATGTGCCTGGCTGTCGGTTTTGTGCTAGATTTAACCAACGCACTGTTAAGCGTCGTTATAGTTTTTCCTCAAAATATTTTGTAAACAGATTTAACTACCCAGAAATGTTGTTGGATAGCAATCCGACTACCGGAATACATAAAAAAACGCAAATAAAAGGACAGAGAAAGGCAGTCGAGATCCAAAACCAACGACGGAGCTTCCCCTCAGCCAGCCGCTGGTTCGCCGGTACTCGGTGAGACGCTTTCGCAGCCCCTGATACCCGCTACCTTCGAGCCACAGGCCTCTATCGACACCCATGTGGAGTCTGGCATGCCACAAGATATCCAAGGTATTGGACCGATGCATGTATCACCCTCGGATGGATCCGGAGCTGCTGAGCAGACACCGGCTTCTGTGGGTGTATTCAGACCTCACCATTTGTATATCAAACCGACAGCTGCAAAATCAAAGACAAAAGCAACTTCTAAAACTAAAAAAAAATGCTTGAGCCACATGCACAGGCCTTTGTGCCTAAAAAAACAGATGATTAAAATGGCTGAAGACCTTATTACCTTGATCAGAGGTACCCATCCCCCTCCAGATAAGAGGCCTAGGCAAGACACTGATTATGAATCTTCAGATCAGGTTTCTATTTCTTCTGATTCCTCTTCTGATCAGGAATTATCTATACCACCCTGTGAGGATTCTGATGCAGAGGAGTCTATACCATCTGCATCTCCTCCTGAGGATTATTCATTTGGAGAAACCTTACATACTTTGAGGGAGCATTTTCACTGGGAGTGTCAAGATTTCTCAGAATCAAAAAAGAGGCTCAGGGATTTCCTTCTTCTCCCTCACACAGGCCTTTAGCCATTCCCCCTGTTTAGACATTATGGATGATGTGTTTTTGGAGTCAAGCTTGACCCCTGGCTCTTTACCTTCGGCTCCCAGTAAGCCTGACAGATATTACAGGGACTCTGACTCTCATAGATTTTTATTTAGAAACCCTGCTGCTGATCCTGAAACTATTTCACAGGGTCCAAAGGGAGTTAAGGCCTCAACAGCTAAAAATCCTACCACCTCTGACAGAGATTCAAGGGCACTGGACAGATGGGGGAAAAAAAGGTTTATACATCTGCAACCTTGGCTGTCAGGGCCATAAACTGTCAAGTTCATATGCTTAAGTATTAACAACATGTTATGGGATTGCTGAAACAGAAAATGATGTTGATTTCTGAATGTGCAGAAAATAAAGAATTGCAGGAATTATTGCATGCAGTTGAACAGGTTGGAAAGCATGCAGTGTGGTTTTGACTCCTTAGAGGCCTCCTTCAGGGCCACTGTTACCAAATCTGTGATTAGGAGGCATGCCTGGCTAAAGGAACAAAATATGCCTGATCATGTTAAAGCTAAATTGCTAGATGCACCTTTACAGCATGATACTCTGTTTGGTATTAAGGCAGAAGAGGTTTTAAAGAAAATGGAAGACAAAGCTAAGTCTATGCAAACCGTGAAAGACATCTTACAAGTGCAGTCACCAAGATTCAGTAGACACTGGCCTATGAAAAATTGGTCCTTTCCTGTGTCAGACGGAGCTCAAAGGGGCAAATCCAGATGCCCTAAGGGTTCCAGATATCAGGCGCAAGATTCATACAGGTCAAAGCAATGGGACGCTTCTGCCTCCAAATCTGGAGGAGATAAAGCTCAACCCTACAGAAAACAGTCCCAATGACTTCCCTCTGCCTACACCAAGCACTTATCTTTTGGCAGCACCCTTAGGGGGAAAATTAGCACTTTCTGCTCAAAATTGGCAGTTAATAACCCAGGACAAGTGGGTAGTAAACATAGTATCACAGGGTTACAGATTCCATTTCCTCACTCTGCCAATGGCAAACGGTTGGCCAGATCTGCCAAAAAAATCAATGGGCAGAGGCACAGAAACAGGTTACGTCCCTCATGGATATGGGGGCCATTCAGCCAGTACCAGAACAGGAAAAAGGAAAAGGTTTTTATTTAAGACTGTTCTTGGTACCCAAAAAGGACAAGGTCTGATGGCCAATACTAGATTTATTGATTTTGAACACATACCTGGACATTCCAAAATTCAAAATGCTAACCTTACAGAAGCTTCTGCCCATGCTAGGCCAAAATGCTTGGCTGGTGACATTGGACCTAAAAGAGGCATACCTGCATGTCCCAATAAGACAAGCATGCAGAAGATACCTCAGATTCAAGGCTGGCTTAATGTATTACCAATTCTCTGCACTGCCCTTTGGCTTATCTACTGCGCCCAGGGTCTTTACAAAGTGCCTGGCACCAGTAATTGCATTTTGCACACAAAGACTTATACAAATATATCCTTACTTGGACGACTGCCTCATTCATGCAGAGAACAAGGACATTCTTCTTTGACACCTGGCGTTTGTAAAAAGGCTTCTAACATGCCTAGGGTACACAATAAACAAAAAGAAATCACAACTGGTACCCTCTCAAAAGATAACATTCCTGGGTGCAAGCTTGAATGCAACTGCACAGATGGCTTACTTCACGCCAGACAAGCAAAGACAACTGAATACTTACTTCAAACTGATGGCAATAAAAACTCAGTTATCTGCAAGACAAATTCTGCAGGCTTTGGGCTTCATGACATCCTGCATCCTACTGATTCAATATGCAAGACTGCATATGAGGAAACTTCAATGGTACCTAAAAAGCTTATGGAGTCAACATTCTCACAGTCTGGAAACAATGATTCCTCTCATTCCCTGCCTACAACAAGAGTTTCTATGGTGGGCAAAGGCATGTCACCAAAACATGGGACGGGCCTTCACCCTACCCCCTGCCAGCCAAACCTTAACAACAGACGCATCAGATTATGCGTGAAAGCGCTTACAATATATATATATATATATATATATATATATATATATATATATATATATATATATATATATTTTTTTATTTCGAATAAAGTGTTGCCGTTTTTAATCGTGGTGAGCCTCTCTTGTTTTTTCATGATATTAGTGTTCTTTTTCCTAAGAGGCACTTTACCCAGGACTGGTTTGTTTTTTCTTCATTCCGTGTTTTTTGATCTTACTGGCACTGGGACATGGCTACAGGCATGGATAACAAAATTGGAGATATATTACAGCATGGAGAAGATGCTTCTTATTTTCGTAACTTTTTAACTATGAACAATAATCCACTCTTGAAAATAACCATGAAGGAGCTGACCGTTGATGGTTCGAAACAAGTTAATACAGCACGGACCATGGAAGTGCTACAATTGACAAGGAAGCTAGAGAATAGCTTCCATAAACTGAAAAACACGCAATGGCAGAGGCAGCACATGGAGGCGTGCCACAGCTTCAAAGTGGTGCCGAGAGGGTTACGGATTCTAAAGATGCCGACGTTTGGAACCACGTATCCTGAATTACTTGGTAAATGGCAGAGACTGAATTTAGAGACCAGCTATGGCTATATTAAGCTATTGATTGAACAATACAGACTAATAGAAGACACTTTATGTAAAGAAATAAATAGATTAGAAGGTGAATTAAAGTAATTGCTAGAATATACTGAGATGGAGATGTTCCGTAAGGATTTAGTAACTACGTTGTCAATGTTGGATAACAAGTTACTACAAGACAAGAAAAAGAAGCTTGAAAGGGACTATAATGATTTCAGGAGAGGACATGTCTTCTCCTGGCTGAGGGACTTTGTGAAGGGAGATAATAATAAGAAAACTGAAGTAAATGTGACACATAGAGGTAATACATATGCTCAAGTTGCATCAATAAGTGATTCACGCACGAACCGACAGGGTACTCATACCAATACACAAGAAGGTTTGGTGGTAGACACGCCTTACGTGATGATGTCGATGGGAGATACAATGGCGGGCGGAAAGGCTAGCAGCTCACACACAGTAAAAGATTTCGCAATGGTGCACACAGGGAAGGGAGAAGCGAATGCTGACCGATGAGATGCACGAGAGAAAGTGAAAGATAATAGAGTTGCCAATAATGGTTGTGTTTCATTTATGGAAGATGCTTTAATAGAAGCAGAGGATCTACATCCTGTTCCATTTCCTATAAGGCAAATAGAATGACAAATTTGGTCACCATTGAACAGAGTGAGAAAACGGAAGAATTCAGAGGACAGACACGAGTTCCAGAAGAAAATACTTTGTCCAGTACAGAAGGACTAACTATAAACATTTCCAGGTATGAATTGACTGAAAGTGAAAAAGCTTTATTAGATAAAGGTCTGTCATTCATACCCTCGAGGTATGCAGATGTCACTGACATTGTGATTGATGTGAAAATGTTTGTGAGGAACTTAAATTTGAAATTGTTGTTTGATAATGATAGGAAAGTTAATAATAACAACAATGACAATGGGTTTAGAAAACCCTCTGCTTTTGTACCTCAAGTTAATCCAGTTTTAGAAGCCTTTGACAAAGCATGTGAAAGGGACTTGTTAGAATACTATATGAGAACGAGTGATAAACCTGAGTTTTACAATTTAAGCTATGATGAAAATCAAGCTCTAAAAAAGTTACAGAACAATAGTGAAATAGTCATCAGACAAGCCGACAAAGGGGGTTCTGTGGTGGTATTAGATAGATGTATGTATATTGATAAAATGAATGTTTTATTAGAAGAAGTTGACACATATCAGATTTTGAATACTGTGTCGTTAGATAAAACAATTAAAGGGATACATGAGATGTTATATGTTTTACTTCTTTGCAATGTAATAGACAATGATTTATATGTATATTTCTTAGTTGAAAAACCAGTTATCCCTAGTTTCAGAGTGTTACCAAAGATACACAAAAATCTGGAAGACCCCCCCCCCCTTGAGACCAATAGTCCCTGGAAAGGGGTGGGCCACAGAACCATTGTCTATTTATTTAGAAAAGCAATTAAGACCAATAGTGAATGAGATTGGGTTTGTAATAAAAGATACGGAAGAGTTTTTATATGGCTATGCAGACTATATACATTCCATGGGCAACAAAGAAGATGATATGTTGGTAACTTTGGATGTAGCATCTCTTTTCACATGTATACCTAACCAAATAGGCATGGAATATATAAGGCTTTTATTAATAGAGAAAAATGTGTCTAGAGAGCTCATTATGAGATATATGTTGATATTGGAAATAGTTTTGGCAAATAATGTTTTTACCTATGATAGGAAGTATTTTTTGCAAAGGAAGGGTGTGGCAATGGGGACACCCTGCGCTAACTCTTATGCGAATTTAGTTATGGCCTACTGGGAGGGAACATATGTGTTGGGAGACGCACCTTTCAAAGAGAACATTAAACTGTATAAACGTTTTGTAGATGATGTTTTCCTTATATGGAATGGCACACTAGATCAACTGAATGATTTTGTTGCATATCTAAATGGCACAACAGACTTTCTAAGTTTTGAATATACATACTTGTCCCACCAGATAGAGTTTTTAGATGTATACATAAATAAAGATGATGAAAGAATAGACAAAGATTTATATAGAAAATCTTGCTGGAGAAACAACTTGTTACATCCCAATAGTATGCATCCGAGGCATATTTACCCCAATATAGTGAAAAGTCAAGCTTTGATGATATCTAGATTAGTTACTGATGACAAGAGATATGTAGAAGAATTTTTTAGAAAGAGGCTGTGATAGACAGGATGTAGACATCATCATCTCAGAAAATACTAAACATAGGAAAGATAAAGGGAAACCATTTTTATTCAGACATAATAAGAGTGAACGAATGATTAGTAAGAGAGAGCCTGATAATAAAAATAAGAATAAAATGAATAGGCTTGTTATTCCATACACAAACAAGAATAGTAAAATCAAAGAAATTATAAATAATAATTGGAGGATGTTAACGGTGGATGATAAAATTAGAGGTTTGGTGGGTGACAAACCTAATGTCACTTATAAAAATATTAAGTCTTTGAAAAGACTACTTTGTTATGAAGATAATAGGAAAGGGATAGCACATACACATAGGAAGGGAACTTTTGCATGTAGACATTGTAATCAATGTAGTTATATGCTCAATGGAAATGAATTTATCCATCCTGATAATGGGAAGAAATTCATTTTTGATAAATATGCTGATTGTAGGTCCAGAGATTTGATTTACATAGCCCAATGCCAATTATGTGCATCATTTTATGTGGGCAAAACAAATAGGACTTTAAGAGAAAGGGTTAGAGAGCATATATATGCCATAAACAAAGAAAATGAAAACAATGCTTTGGCTAGGCATGTGATTACAGTAGGATCTAGACATAGTTTATGGTATTGGAACTGGTTACGAAAACAGAGAGGTTAGGTGACATTAGGAATCACACAGAAGAAAGAGAAAATAGATGGATAATAAGACTACAGGCACATAGAGAGCATGGTCTGAATGAGAAGGTGTCACTGAAGCCATTTTTGTTAGCAAAACCTTACAAACACTAATGGATTTTATGTTCTTCATACATATAGAATACAATAAACAAAGCAAATAGAGCAATATATTTATGTGTACAGGATAGGCATGCATGGTGCACATGTATGTATGTATGTAGATATGTACATGCATGTATATGATATGTATAAGTTGTAAGTGTTCATGATGATATGCTGTGCTGTGTATGTATATGTTCACAGGGACCATGCAACCAACAGGTTGTTTTTTCATATGTATGTATGTGTATATGTATATATATGCACGTTTATATGTGTGTGTGTATATATATATATATATATATATATATATATGTATGCATATGTATATGTGTTTTTTTATGTGTTGTTATATATATATGTTTTTATATGAAGTTTTATATACAAAGTTTTCATAGAATTCTTATAAGGAAAAGTGGGAATATTGTTATTATTGTTATTATAATGTTATATGCATGGATATATGGATAAGGGCATTGTTATTTATATATATTTTTATGAGTATTTTATAGAGCTAAGTCTTTATGCAATATTCATGTATATCTGATATTCTACATAATTTATTTCATATTTATGTAGTTATATGTTTTAGTTTTTAGATTTACCATATATGTATTGCTTATAATATCAAGTTTTTTTATAGACAGTTTTGTTTGGTTGGTATATTCTAACTCATCAGTGATGGTATGGTTGATTAATCAATTTATTTAATTACTTGATGATTGGTTGATAGTAATTGGCTAAGAAGAATGTAGGTGTATATATAAATGGATTCAGGATATGAAGTCTGAAGAAACGTTTTTAAAACGTGAAAGCGCTTACTATCTATATATATATATATATATATATTTTTTTTTTTATTTCGAATAAAGTGTTGCCGTTTTTAGTCGCGGAGAGCCTCTTTTGTTTTTTCATGATATTAGTGTTCTTTTTCCTAAGAGGCACTTTACCCAGGACTGGTTTGTTTTTTCTTCACAACTGAATACTTACTTCAAACTGATGGCAATAAAAACTCAGTTATCTGCAAGACAAATTCTGCAGGCTTTGGGCTTCATGGCATCCTGCATCCTACTGATTCAATATGCAAGACTGCATATGAGGAAACTTCAGTGGTACCTAAAAAGCTTATGGAGTCAACATTCTCACAGTCTGGAAACAATGATTCCTCTCATTCCCTGCCTACAACAAGAGTTTCTATGGTGGGCAAAGGCATGTCACCAAAACATGGGACAGGCCTTCACCCTACCCCCTGCCAGCCAAACCTTAACAACAGACGCATCAGATTATGCCTGGGGGGCCCACATGGCAGGAAGATGCATTCAGGGCATATGGACCCCAAAACAAATGCATTTACATATCAACCAGAAGGAGATGCTAGCTGTTCAAAATGCCATAACAGCTTTCAAGGACTTACTTCATCCAGGACAACTACTGATAAAGATGGACAACAACACGGCAATGTGGTATATAAACAGGCAAGGGGGCACACATTCATACCCCCTTTGCAGATTAGCCATGGCACTATGGGACACAGCTTTGACCTACCAAACACATCTTCAAGCGCAATTCCTGCCAGGAAAGCAAAATACACTGGTAGACGATTTAAGCAGAAACCTTATGGATCCTCACGAGTGGAAACTAAATCCACAAGTTTTCAGCATGATAACAGAGAAATGGGGGAGCCCAGACATAGATCTATTTGCCTCTCCTCAAAATTATCAATTGAAAGCCTTCTGCACAAGGACTTATCACAGACAAGCATGAAAAGTGGATGCCCTATCCCTTCAGTTGGAAAAACCTATCAGTTTACTCCTTTCTCCATCTGCCTCTTCTTCCCAAGGTCCTCCTAAAAGTCAGACAAGAGAAACCAAAGATGATATTAATTACCCCCCGGACTGACCCAGCCAATACTGGTACCCAATCCTAAGGAACCGGTCTCAATACCCAGCTTGGACCTTACCTCAAAACCTCAACTACTGTCCCAGCAAAACAATCAGATCCTGCACAATCAACTCCAGACACTGAACCTGGCAGCATGGCTGATCATGTAGTTATACAATCAACTCCTCTCAGTAAAGCTGTGATGGATGTCATTTTGGAAGCCAGAAGGCGTAGTACTAGAAAATCTTATGCTGATAAATGGAAGAGATTCTGTGCTTGGAATCAAGCACAAAGAACTGATACAGCAGAACCAAATATTCCTCAGCTATTACAATACTTAACTGAGATGCTTGACAAAGGCCTGTCTTTCTCATCAATTAAAGTCCATGCCTCTGCCATTTCAGCTCATTACAATACAGAGCCACCAATCTTTTCTCATACTTTACTAAAGCAGTATCTTAGAGGAGTGAAAAATTTAAGGCCTCCTAGAAGATCACAATTACCTGCATGGGACCTCAATTATTTACTGCATTTTTTATTATCTGCACTTAAAAGTACATTTTAGTCAAAATTAGTCTAATTCAAGTCGAAAATTGTTTGCTTGCTGTTTAATTTAATTGTTTGGCTGCCCAATAAAGTGTGCTAGCCTGTACTACTGACTTATTGCCTTTTCTGCATTTCTGTGCGTTTCTATTTAAAAACAAAAAAAACAAAAAAATATTCCTTGTTTTCCTGCCTCTCCTAAACTAGTTAGACCAGTTTACAGGCCTTGCTGTATCCTGGGCTGCGTTGTAGTTCCTGTGTTGTCCATTGCCTTACTTGGATAGAAGGAAGTTTCTTAGCTCACCAGTGGGAGTGGGGAGCCTTGAATAGCCTACCTGTCCTTGAGGGAAGTGACCTCAGCACAAGAAGCTGTAGTAATTGGTCATTTTGGACCATTTCTAGCTCTTTTGAAGTTCCCTGGTTAAAATCTGCCTCTGGCATTTTTTTGAAGCCATATTGCTCATACACAGCTCCACGTGATCCTGTTGAGTCTTCCTGGCTACAGAGAACTGAAAAAAGCGACTGCTTTCCTGATTAAGTATCCTGCTGTTTTTTATATTTGTTTTACCTTCTACTGCTTACCTAGAGCAAGCTTTAACTGTTTTCATAGTTATTTACTGCATTTTTTATTATCTGCACTTAAAAGTACATTTTAGTCGAAATTAGTCTAATTCAAGTTGAAAAGTGTTTGTTTGCTGTTTAATTTAATTGTTTGGCTGCACAATAAAGTGTGCTAGCCTGTACTACTGACTTATTGCCTTTTCTGCATTTCTGTGTGTTTCTTTTTAAAAACAAAAATAACAAAAAAATATTCTTTGTTTTCCTGCCTCTCCTAAACTAGTTAGACCAGTTTACAGGCCTTGCTGTATCCTGGGCTGTGTTGTAGTTCCTGTGTTGTCCATTGCCTTACTTGGATAGAAGGAAGTTTCTTAGCTCACCAGTGGGAGTGGGGAGCCTTGAATAGCCTACCTGTCCTTGAGGGAAGTGACCTCAGCACAAGAAGCTGTAGTAATTGGTCATTTTGGATCATTTCTAGCTCTTTTGAAGTTCCCTGGTTCCCTGACTTATTGCCTTTTCTGCATTTAGCGTGGAGTTGCCACTAGAGCACCATCGGGCAGCGCCGGTTAAACAAGGTTAAACTATTTCTGGCTCCGTAAAGTCTGCTCTTTTTTCCCTTAGAACTGCTCTACTTATAATCTAAACAGTCTGTTCTCTATCTGTAAAGCTCAGCACTTGTTCCTAAAGCATTTTTTAGTCAGGTAAAGCACTTCTATATTATACAAAGTACTTCACTAGCTTAAAACCCCTTTGAGTACCCACTTCCCTATACGTCCTTTCTGACTCGGTTACACAGCAAACTTTTTCATTTCTTCTAGCATGTCAAAGGGTCAGTTGCTAGCATCCTCTCCTGCTCAGCTGGTGAATCTGCAATGTTACAATTGCCTCATGTACACAGACAACCCTCTCCTCCTCCCACAAAACACAAATACATGCGAGAGATGCAACTATATAGCCAAACTGGAGGCTGAGCTCTCTCAACTCAGGACTGGCAAAACCAGACAGGAGGAGAAGGTAACCACACACACTATAAACCCAGTCTCACATAGAACTATCACAACTACAAATCAAACACATAAACATACAAATACATACCCGGAGGCACTGATCAAAAATCTACCAAAACAGCAGAGGCCTCCAGAGCAGACACCCAAACAACTGCCACCTCATGACATAACACAAGCAACACACAGATCACAAAGTCAGTGTGCAAATCAGTCACAGCCCTTAAGGCCAAACACAATGCCAGACACACTTGTCATAGGTGACTCCATAGTCAGACACACTGATGTCCCACTCACCAGACTGAACAAGGAGAGGGTCACAGTAAGCTGCCTGTCGGGCGCTAGAATCCGCCACATAACACAAGCACTCAGGTCACTCCACAGCAAGTACAAGTATGACTCAGTCATTGTCCATGCCGGTGTGAATGACCTGAGACGTACCTCCCTGGACTACATGAAAAGAGACATAAAGGAGCTGTCAGATTATGTAGCCCAGGCTGGTATGACCCTGACCCTGAGCAGTATCCTACCATCACCAAGAATGATGCCACAATACAGAGACAAAATGATCAGTTTTAATAATTGGCTTAATTTCTGGTGTCATTCTAAGGGGATCCAGTGTCTTTCTGCCTGGAATGACATGCTTGACAAGCCACGCTGCTTCACAAGGGACGGCTTGCACCTGTCACCCCTGGGTTTCCGGATATTGGCAAACGCTCTTGCCACCCCCATAGTGCCTTTTTTAGACGAGGCTCAAATTCTAAACCCACCGCCCTAGAAAACAATAATGGAAAAAACTAAGGGTAATGCTGCTCAATGCCAGAAGTCTAAATCTCAAGATGCACACCCTCGAAGCCCTCCTCAGTATGGAGAACATCGATGTCTGTGCTGTGACTGAAACCTGGTTCAAGGCTCCTGAGAGCACCCCGGCACTATCAGGTTTTACCTCATATCATGCGTTCCGGCCCAAAACCCGGACCATACCACAAAAGGAGGGTGTGTATCCATATTCGTCAAGGATACCCACACCTCCAGGCTGGTGGCAACTCACGAAGCATCAGAGACCATTCAGGTGCAATTAACCATAGGCAAAACTGCTCTACAGTTTGTAGCGTGTTACAGGCCACCCTCTCAAACTCAGGAACCCCACACAGCCTTCCTGAAGACACTGGAGAGTATAAATGTCCCTCCAAACACCATCATATTGGGTGACTTCAACTACCCAAACATAGACTGGGAACATTACTCAAGCCCCAATACCCTAGCCCAAAGGTTCCTGGAGTTCATAAACTCAAATGCTATGGAACAACTTGTCACCATTCCCACAAGAGGTGAAAATATATTAGACCTGATCATCACAAACATGGGGACAAAATGCTCCACACCGGAAGTATATCCCTCATTGGTGAGATCAGACCATAAACTAATCTCACTGGAGATCCACATCCCGCCCCCACCCCCAACAAAAGAGACCACAGTGAAGAACTTCTCAAAAGCCAACTTCACACTTCTTAAGACTGGTGTGGTATCCTTCAAGGCCCCTGAGCCATTAGAAACCACAACCCACGCTGCTGAATCCCTTACAGATGCTTTCAACGAGCACCTCCAGGATTGCATGGATCAAGCAATCCCAAATAAAATCAAGACCCTTTCCACCAAAGGCAAGCGCCCGATCTGGTGGACCCCAGCCATAAACAAACTTTACAACAAGAGGAGAAAGCTACTACAAGATAGAGCAAAATCCCTAAAAGGGAAGACATCTCTGATCAACACTAGTAAAAAACTACGATCACTCATAAAATCATCCAAGGACAACTTTGAGAGAAAAATCGCCAAGGATTCAAAAGACAATCATAAAGCCTTCTTTAGCTATGTTAGAAATCTGGGTGGAAACTCCCAGATATGCTCAGAATTAGTCCAAAATGATACAAAAGTCACTGAACCCACAGACATTGCAAACATACTGGCAGACAGGTTCAGTGAAAATTTCTCCCCTCCCTCCCCCCCAAAAGGAGAAATATCTATCCCAGCAGAGTGTAGCCTCCCAATCATCTCAAATGCCCAGGTGAGAGCTGCTCTCTCTAAAGCTAAAAACACAGCATCAATGGGAATGGATGGTGTCCCCGTCTGTGTGCTACACAAACTCAGTGAGGAACTAAACCCACACATAAGGCTGTTGTTTAATCTTAGCCTTATGACAGGACACGTACCCAAAGAGTGGCGTACGGCAACTGTGGTCCCACTCCACAAAGGCGGTTCTTCTACGGACCCTGGTAATTACCGCCCCATAAGCTTAACAAGCCTGGTCTGCAAAGCTATGGAGAGGATCATAATGGAACTCATAAATAAAGACATAGGGGACCTACAGACATTGGATCCTACCCAATTCGGCTTTGTAAAGGGCAGATCATGCCTCTTGAACTTGGTCGACTTTTTTGAAACAGTCACCAAGGCCATTGATGAGGGTAAGGTAGTTCACACAGCCTACCTTGACCTTGCAAAAGCTTTCGACACAATACCCCACTCGGGTATCATAAAAAAGCTCACCAGCTTAAATGTAAACCCATATGTCACAAGAAGGGTTGCAAACTGGCTCAAGGACAGAACCCACAGGGTTAGAGTTGCTGGTGCCATGTCAGACTCCAAGCCGGTCACAAGCGGTGTCCCACAGGGCTCAGTCCTGGGCCCCCTCTTGTTCGGCATCTACTTTTCAGAAGTGCAAGCAAACATAGGAGGATTGTGGCTGACAAAGTTTGCAGATGACTGCAAACTGGGCGCCATAGTTGAAAATCCATCAGACACAGATATCCTTCAGAGAGGTCTCATAGAAACGGATAACTGGTGCCAGAGCCATGGCCTTAAGCTAAACGCCAAAATGTATAGTCATACCCTTTGGTAAAAACAAGGTAACCCCAAGTTACCACATAGGTGGCAATCC
This sequence comes from Protopterus annectens, assembly GCF_019279795.1. NCBI lineage: Eukaryota > Metazoa > Chordata > Ceratodontiformes > Protopteridae > Protopterus > Protopterus annectens. Next base: position 776,901,054 of record NC_056735.1, read on the forward strand.
ATTAAGCACAGAAGAGGTTATCAGGGACCTGGGGACCCAAGTTGACAGTAACCTTTCTTTTGACACTCACATTGCCAAAGTGGTTAGGAGGACCTTCTACATTGCTCACCTGATTATGAAGGGATTCACATCCAGATCAAGGGAGGTCATTGTTCCCCTGTACTCTTCACTTATCAGACCAATGATTGAGTACAATGCACCATTTGGAATGTATCTTACCCGACACCTGCAGCAATTGGAAAGACCCCAAAAGTTCCTCACCAAAAGGATAAAGGGGCTCAAAAATATGCCATATGCTGCCCGACTGAAGAAACTCCAGCTCTATTCAGTCGCATACCGTCTGCTCAGAGGTGACTTGTGCCTGACATACAAGGCCATGTCCAACCCGGAATTAATGGACATGCTCCAACTCAAAAAATCCAAATCCACCAGAGCCACAAGAGCAAGAGACTTAAACCTCAACACGGATATAAATAGGACGTGCTGGAGGGACAGATTCATCACCCAGAGACTCCCTATGCTGTGGAACAGAATCCCGGTCCATGTGAGACAGAGCACCTCGCTGGCTCTGTTCAAGAGGAATCTTGAACAGTGGATGGGAGATCGTAGGTTTACCCTGGGAATCATCTCTGTATCACTGCTGGACAGAGGCACGGCAAACTAATGGGTATAGTATTCTTCAGATAAACAAAAAACGCCAGCAAGTGATGGAAACAGCCAACTTTAAATGATTTATTAATCACATAGGGTAAAAACCCCCCTGCCAAACAGTTATCCAAACCGGTTTCGGCAAACAAAAAGCCTTCTTCAGTGGATATCAAAAAGTCAAGGCAAATTAATCCAAGATATATATATATACACAGTAAATGCATTAGTGAGAACCAATGAAAACAGGCAAGATCTGATTCAAAATTGGTCATTAAGACCAGGTGCAAATAGGGCTCCAAGTTTTACAATCCACTTTCTTTCCTTAAAATTGAGTATTTCATGCCATTTATGTTTCTCTCTACATATACCTTTAATACAGTCAATAATGACAAAATTGAAAATAGCTGATGTGTGTTTTAAACAATGTCTGTATAAAGCATTATTATGACGTTTGTTCTTAATATCACTTAGATGTTCCCCAATTCTAAGGCGAAAGGCCCTAGAGGTTTGGCCCACATAAAAAGCAGAGCAACTGCAAGTCACCAAATAAATGACCCATTCGGTGCTGCAGTTAGCCCAAAACTTGATGTCAAAAATCTCAGAAGTGTTTTTGCTACTAAATTCACAGGTCTTCAAAACATGTACACAATATGAACAGTGACCACAGGGAAAACATCCCAGAACTGGTCCTCCTGTAAGGGATAACTGAGTATGACGAATCGATTCAGAAGAGGTTTTTTTATAGTGACTTAACATGGAGCCTACCGTGCGTCCCCTTCTGAATGAAAAGGAACATCTATCTCCAAGAAAAGATTTGTTTCTCATCTGCCCTCAAAATATTCCAATGTCTATTTACAATACTCATGAAACCCCTAGAATTACGTCCATAAGTAGTGACCAGCCGTATGGGCTGTTGGATAGTATCCTGATGTTTGTCTTTATAACAAAGCAAATCCTGTCGATCAAAATTAGAAGCCCAATTTTTAGCCATGTGAACTGTACCTGGACGATAACCTCTCTCAATAAATCTACGGGTGAGATCATCTCTAATGTTTACATAGAACTGATGACTAGAACAAATCCTTCTGGCTCTCAAAAATTGAGATTTGGGTATATTTTGGATGATATGTTGTGGGTGGAAGCTGGTAGCATGTAGTAAAGAGTTATATTGAGGGAATTTTCTAAATAGGGTAGTTGATAAAAGTATTATCCTCATTCCTAGACACCTCCACGTCCAGGAATAAAATCCTGGATCTATGGGAGGTCATTTTAAATTCTATTCCCCATATATTATCATTAAGATAGTCAAGAAACTCTTTAAGATAACTCTCATCAGCCTTCCACACCAACCAACAATCATCCAAATAACGACGCCAGATGTCCATCTCACACATATAAATGTTGTGGCTTGAGTCATAAATCATGATCTCCTCTATATATGCCATAAAAAGATCGGCATAGATGGGTGCAAAAGATGCACCCATCGCTGTTCCTTTGGATTGCCAGAAACATTGATTTTTATAATAAAAAACATTGCTGGTCAACACATATTCGGTCAAACATACCAAAAAGGTATTAAATCCAGGTCGATAAAGACCAGATCTGGATAGCCAGTAATCCAAAGCCTGTAGGCCAGCCCAATGAGGTATGTTGATATAGAGAGAGGTGATGTCCAGAGTACATAATAACCAATGTGGTTCAAGTTGTGTGTCATTAATTATCTCCAAAAACTGGGTGGTGTCTTGGATCCTAGCTCTGATAAATCGGAGCAGTGGTTTTAAATAATAAGTAAGATATTCAGACAGTGGTTCCGTGAGGGACCCATGTCCAGACACAATCGGTCGACCTGGGGGATTGGTGGCATGTTTATGTATCTTAGGCAACAAATAAAAATATTGTTGCCTAGGACATGAAACCATCAACTGGTTTTTAATGGTCTGTGTATAATACCCTCTTCTACGGCTTGAGTCAAAAATTGACCAATTTTTAATTGGAAATGAGAAGATGGGTCCGAAGGCATATACATATAGTACTGTCTATCTCCCAGTTGTCTCATAGCCTCTTTATCATAAGAATCCATGTCTTGAACCACCACCGCCCCACCTTTATCAGCTTGAGTGATAACCAAGTTCTTTTCATTCATCAGCTGATTTAGACACCGTACCTCATCCTTGGACAAATTATTGTAAGACACTGAAAAATCCCTCAGGAAACAATGTATATCCTTTAGTACATTCTTTTGAAAAACATCTACCATGTGTGTCATGGGTGGATTAAATGTAGATTTTTTAAACCTAAATTCCTGAGGTGCACCACATTTATCCTCATCATAAAACAATTTCAAATTTAGCAAACGGCAAAAATTGGCCACATCTTGGGCTAACAAATATTCAGAAACAAAAAAAAACGGGTACAAAATTTAACCCTTTATTAAGTAACAAAATCTGTGTACTCGTTAGCTCAACTGAAGAAATATTATAGACATTGGAATTATTTATCAGTGTTCTATCATCATTTTGAGAAGGGACTGCAAACCCTGTTTGGGTTTGTCTCTTTTGATGTTTCCGCCCCCCTCGTCTGTATCTGAAACCAGAGGGTGGGGAAAATTTTTCCTTTTAGCATTAGGTGAAACATCAGTATGACTAACCTCATGTTCCCCTTCCGTGTTCGAGGAAGTATCCTCCCCAGAGGTCAAACTAGAAGAGTCTAAACCCTTCTTAAGTATGGATTTTGGTCTTTTCCTTTTTGTTTTGGGAGTCGAAAACTTCTTGTAGCTATAATTGGTGTCACTAGGTAATCTAAAGGAAACATTTTTGGGTGTGTCAAAAGGTTTTCCTCTATCATAATCACCCACATCTCTGAAAAATTTTTTAAGCTTTCTTTCCTTTAGATTCTGTTCCAACTTAGATAATTCTGTTGTAAGTTTTTTAACCTGTGACGAAAAAGAGTCACAGGTTTCAAACTTATGTGCCTCCAAGCAAATACTTTCTAAGTTTTTCACCCCAGTCTGTACCTTATGATCATAAAAATCAGCAAGTGCATCAACAAATTTAGAAGATGCCAACTGTTGAATTTGACCCCAATCCTCCATCAGTTTGTCATCAATATTAGACACCAAGGGTTGTACCTTAACCCTTAGACCACGTGGGGTGATTTTCTTGCATTGGTATGCCTTAAAGAGGCATAAATGCCAAACATTAGTGCGAACAATTTTCATATTTTTGTTTAGTTGATTAAAAAACATATCACATTGTGCATCCAAAGTCGACCCTCCAATATCCCCAATTGATGGTGAATCTCGACCCCCCAAACCAAATACAGACAAATCATCCATATCAGATGAAAGCCCTTGAATTAATGGTGATAAAGCCATGTTTGACCCTAAAAGACCAAATCCAAAGTCATAAATCCAAGCACCAGACCATATATATTAAAATGAACCAACCACCAGTGGCAACACAGCCAAAAAAATATATATATGTATATACTATATCCAAAAACTAAAGGATAGTCTATACATTCAACTGTTAGGTAAGTTCAAAAGGAGACTGTATCGGAAGGGCACAATCAACAGTCTTGATATTCAAAATATCCTAATACTGCGTGCCTATCCGAATAATATAAACCCTTTAACAAATACTATAAGCAGCCTTCGTGACCAAATATAACAATCCCAGTCACCTCACTGCGTATTTGTATCAACATAGTCTCCAGTAATTGAACTAAAGTAATTAAACATCCAATAAGGAGGACATCAACAATAGAGAATTAACCAAAAAAATTTTTGTTGTGTCCACACTATAGAGCATACAAAAATATATGAAAAGCATAAACCTGTAATACTCAATATAGTGGATATAGAAACATACATTAATATGGCTGTGATGACAGTGATGTAACAAATGACCAACCATATACATAAATAATGATGCCTCTAAAGGATTTGGTCTAAGAAGTGGAAACAGGCTATTCAACCAAGTAATCAAAAAAAAAAAAAATATATATATATATATATATATATATATATATATATATATATATATATATATAGGGATCATGATGCAAAATGTATATGTATAAAACATATAACTCTGGGAGAGGAAGCTAACTCAATTCCCAATATATTGCCTCTAATACAACCCAGTTAAAACAGTTTGTACATATATACTAAATCTACAAATTGTTAAGCTAAACAGAAAAATATTTCTTAGTATGAAAAAAACACAATCATAAATCTAGATAAACTAGACTATTATGCTCAAAAATTCATTATAACAGCTAAACAAATGTAGATATGAAGATATATAATCATTCAAATATAGACCAGCACAGTGCCTGAAAAATCAATGCAAATAAATTAGGCTGTTGTATAGAAACTTCACAATAACAGCCTAACAAGCACAAATCTTAGAGTACATAGTATCTTAAGTACAAACAAGCACAGTACCTGAAAATAATAAAAATGTATGTACAAAATGTTGAATCAGAAATCTAGTCCCAAAACACGAAAACGTCGAACCAGGCAGCCTCCCTGCAAATCCGAATTAGATGCAGTAACTCAAAATAGCAAAATCCATGTTTTGGAGCCAAAATACCAAGGCGTTCATTCCTAATATATGTGAGGCGCACCATAAATGGAACGACATAACATTGCAAAACCAAAAAAATATAATGAACCGCAATGTATGTCGTATATTTATCACAGTTAGTAAAAAATACGCTAATCTTTAATGATGCAAGCAACAACGTACGTACATCCAACACACAGCTATGTACCAAATCCGGAAATAGGGCTGTGTGTGTGGAAAAGAAGTTCGATTGGGCAACACAACCCGATGTTTAGTAAGCATTAAGTAAGTTGCCTCTCATCATGAAATCACGAACAATGAGCGCAAAATGCCTCTAGTAGCTAGTAAAACACTTCTTATAGTGGCAGAATGTCCATTGTAGAACTCGGCATGAAGAAAAAATCTTCCCAACATTAACTAAGTAAAGCTGTGTGCCTCTAGTAGCTAGTAAAACACTTCTTATAGTGGTAAAATGTCCATTGTAGAACTTGGCATGAAGAAAAAATCTTCCCAACATTAACTAAGTAAAGCTGTATGTATAGAAAAAAAGTTTAATTAGGCAACATGACCCAATGTTGGAAAAACACTAAATAGGTTGCCTCTTCTTCATTAAAGTAACAAGCAATAAACGTAAATGTCTCTAGCTGATAAAACACTTGTATGGTAAGCGGATATCAGTTGTAAAACACTGCGACCTTGCTGTAATGGTTCGAAGATATATAAAATGAACAGGCATAAACCACCATCGGTCCACAGCAACTAAGTAGGAAAACACCAGTCCAAAAAGAAGCTGCACGTGAGACCCTTGCACGGCTGAATAAGAAACATCCAGATAAACAAAAAACGCCAGCAAGTGATGGAAACAGCCAACTTTAAATGATTTATTAATCACATAGGGTAAAAAAACCCCTGCCAAACAGTTATCCAAACCGGTTTCGGCAAACAAAAAGCCTTCTTCAGTGGATATCAAGACCAGGTGCAAATAGGGCTCCAAGTTTTACAATCCACTTTCTTTCCTTAAAATTGAGTATTTCAGGCCAGAAAGTGGATTGTAAAACTTGGAGCCCTATTTGCACCTGGTCTTAATGACCAATTTTGAATCAGATCTTGCCTGTTTTCATTGGTTCTCACTAATGCATTTACTGTATATATATATATATCTTGGGTTAATTTGCCTTGACTTTTTGATATCCACTGAAGAAGGCTTTTTGTTTGCCGAAACCGGTTTGGATAACTGTTTGGCAGGGGGGGGTTTTACCCTATGTGATTAATAAATCATTTAAAGTTGGCTGTTTCCATCACTTGCTGGCGTTTTTTGTTTATCTGGATGTTTCTTATTCAGTCGTGCAAGGGTCTCACGTGCAGCTTCTTTTTGGACTATAGTATTCTTCAACCTAAGGGGTGGTGAAAGCCACACAACTCTGGCTAGGCTTATAAATGCCCTAGGGCAGATAGCCTAGTATGAACCTATGAATTGGAAAAGCTCACTCTGCCTCCATTTGAACCAGCTGCTACCGCTGATATAAAGTACTTATCATGGAAAACAGCTCTGCTACTAGCAATTACTTCAGCAAGAAGAGTTTCAGAGCTACAGGCCCTCATGTCTGTAGAGCCTTTTATCATATTTTACCCAGACAGGGTGTCTCTGAGGACAAATCCTACATTTATGCCTAAGGTGGTTTCCACTGTGGCTCTTAATCATCTGCCAATTTTTTATCCAAATCCACAGAACAAGGGGGAGAGAATTCTGCATTCCTTGGACACGCACAGACAGCTAAGATTCTACTTGAGCAGGACTAAAGCTCTAAGAAAAACTGAGCAATTACTAGTGACATATGCTGCATGATCAGAAGGAAAGGCTATTTCAAAGCAGACAATTTCAAAGTGGATAAGCCACTGCATCAGTTTCTGCTACTTACACCATGGTAAAGTTGTGCCCAAGGGCATTAGGTCTCATTCCACCAGAGCTGCAGCTACTTCAGCAACTTTTCTCAGAGGAGTACCAACCAAAGACATTCTAGAGGCTGCTACTTGGAGTTTTGTTCACACTTTCACAAAGCATTATCATTTGCCTCTCTACTCTAAGTCCAGGGCAGGCTTTGCCACTGCAGTTCTGCAGGGCCTTATAGCCGCATCTAATGCTGATTAGCTCCAGCCTCCCAAACATAGCTTTGGGATTAATCCCAAATATAATGACTGCAACAGTGAAACATGAAGAACATAGTACAGTTGTGTACACTTACCATAAATGTAGATGTTCGAGTGTATTCACTGTTGCAGTCCAGGTTACCCTCCCCCTATCATTCTGGAATTTATCTGTCCTCTATCTTCTACAACCTATGTTGTGTATTTGCTTGTAGATGAAGGTAAAGTTTATATTGATGCATATGTGTATGCATATATATATATATATATATATATATATATATATTTGCTACCTTTTGGGGGCATCTGGGGCAAGAAAAACTAAAGAAAATGGTGTCTGCTGCATGTTTTATACCCCTGATGACCTGATGTCATGGAAGAGGAGACAGCAACTGACGCAGGACCCAAGACTTTGGAATTCAGGCCGACTGAGGGCAACCTGCCAGCAGATTACCCAAATGTAATGACTGCAACAGTGAATACACTCGAACATCTACATTTATGGTATGTGTACACAACTGTACTTTCTGACAGGGTACCTTCTGAGCGTTGTAAACCATGTTTAATTAATTATGTTGTTAATTAAATAAAATATGTATCAGTCCTAGGTTTGAGTCCCTTACTCTCATTCTCTTATTTCATTCTTTGAAAAAAGGTGCATCTTTCTAGTGGGTCTGGGTCATCAAATGAATAAAGTTAACACTAAAATGCCATGAGAGGCTACTTGACTGAGGGAGGAATTAATGTTGGCAAATAAGAGTGTGACTCATTATCAGTTCAGTAAAAGCAGTGTTTATGTGAGTGGTATAGCCTTCAGGTTAGAATACTTATGCTGGTAGGTCCTGTTCACTGCTTAGGCAGGAGTAATGTCAAATGAAGTCATAAAAGCAAGAATGGATAATAATAGATGTGTAGGCAAATTGTCAAAAAGTTTGATGTTCATGAATCCCCCTAGTAGTTCAGAGTTAAAATCCTATATTGGATACGTCACTTAAAAAATCTCCGCTCTGAACATAGTTCCTTCTTCTAAAGTCATTTGCACTGCTTGATATTTTGTAGCATTGTGTGGCGTGTTGAGACATGTCTGCAACCCCTTGTGAGAAGAGTGCCATATTTATTCCATCTCTTTGACTCTGTAGCACCCTCTACTACAGCCTTGCAAACTTTCCAGTCCTCTGCAATGTTGTTTGGCGCTCCCTACCCCATATAATACAGGAAAAGGAGCTTTTAAAAACAGACACAGGTTAGCTGGATATTTGAAATCTACACAGTGACTAGAGTTGAAAACAGTTTACAAGTGCGTTTCCTAGGCAGCTGTAATTTCAGTCTTTTTATGTGTTTTATCTTGACTCTTACATTGGTGGGCTACTGTGCCAGCTGAATCAATGATTGTCATAAAATGCTGTTATGAAATCATAAAGTTAGCTATAGCTGTCATAAAATGCTGTTATGATGTCATTGTTAGTTTTAGGTTCATAGGTAAGTACTAGATTAGCTACCATTGCAGGCCATTTTAAGCCTAGGCAGTTTCCTTTTTTGTACTCAAATTAACCTATCCCAGTTGGTTAGAAGTTGAGAATAACAGAGATCAAAGTATAGATTATTTGAGGGGACCCATGCATAGAATAAAGCATTTAGGAGCTGCCTGTGTCCATTAGTAGTGCAGGGGGCAGTCCTGGGGTAAATTTTCTGTTTCCCATCCATAGATCCAAGTTGCTTTTGAATATGGACAGGGATGAACTTTGTTTTATGTGAATGGGGAGTCTTTTCCAGAGCAGCAATATCCTCTGCATGATATAACTGGCCCTCCAAACTGTTCTGTTGATGTTGCAGAACTTTAGATCCCTAGACCGAGTATTTCTGATGCCATTTGACTTGCTGATGTGCAGTAAAACCATCAGTTTTGGGTCAGAGGATGCCTTGCATGTCATACACAGGTCACCTCTTAGCAGTCTGTAGGATACCAAGTATAGTGACAGGGTTTTGAGTTGGTCCATGCAGAACATTTTGTTTAGGACTTGTATCCTTTTAGTAAGGTATCTCTGTAAGCATTCCAGTTGTTACATATGTCTTGGTGGATACATGCCAAATCAGGCATTATTTTCAATGATTGGCCAAACAAGGGCTGAGTAAAGGGGGCAGTGACATTCTCTAGATCTGGACATAATCCCTTTGTATATAAGCTATCAAATAAAGAAGGATTTTCTTACATCAATGGACACATGTTGGTCAAGAGTTAGGTCACTATGTACATAATTTCTGAAATCCCAAGTGTGCTGTGTGTGTCAACTCTTACAGACATTTTGTCAATGCAGTAGTAACCTGGGGTAAATTACTTCCAAATGGATACAATAATGCATTTTTTTGCATTAAATTGTAGTCCATAAGTTTGGCACCTGTTATTTAATTGGGACACAACTTCCTACAGGATGGCTAAGTCATTTGGGGATTCAGTAGCTTGCAGTTGAATGCAAACTTAGTCATCTCTGAGTTGTACTGTTAACTGAAGCCTATCCAGTAACTTGGCTTTCATTAACACTTGGGGGGTAGGAAAAATCTTGTTTTCAGATATCTACAAGCACTAATGATTAGAAGGATTTTTTGAGCTTGCTCACAAAAAAAAGATCCTAACTATCTGTAATTTACAAATAAAGTTGTTAGATCTCATGCAGCAGTCCCAGATGGTATAAATATTAAGGTACAAGAAAAACAAAACAAACTCTGCAACGTTCAGTAACTTTAATAAAAACAGTGTAGAGCTTTCGGATAAAATCCTTCATCAGTACACAACACGTATTTTACATCACAGTTTAAATATTAAAATACATAATCACATGATGTCATACAGTCAATAAACCATCACAATTAATAAAACAGCACAAAATTATCTCAAGCAGATTTCTTTGCGTTTGAGAGCTGGCTTCAAAGTAACCATTTTATTAATGCCTGGTGTTCGGTCAGCCTGTAAACGCAGGATGTTCATCGTGTTTCACTGTTGCAGTCATCACTGTAGGGTTCTCCCCTGCCAGCAGGCAGTCCTCGGTCGGCCAGAATCCCAAAGTCTGGGTCCGGCGTCGGTTGCTCAGCCATGCTCCCTGACGTCAGAGCGCCAGGAGTATAACGCTGGCAGCCGATGCCATGTTCTCCAGTCTTTCTTGCCGTGCGGTGAAAGCAGTTTGCAAGTGCCGGTCGGCTGACTCTTGACAATTTTTTCTTACGTACTTCAGTCCGAAGACTTTCTTCTCCTACTCAATGCTAAGTACCCCGTTGGGGAAACTTTTTTCTTGTTCCAGTCCGATGTCAGAAAAAGTTAATAATTGTATTTAATGTGGGAAGCAAATACCTGACCATGACGTAGCTAGTTGTCGGTTTTGTGCTAGATTTAATCAACGTACGATTAAACGAAGGTACGATTTTGCATTTCATTACTTCTGTAGGCGATTTAATTACAAAATGTCATCGGACACGCTTCCGACTACCGGAGTTCACAAACGATGCAAGGATAAAGACAGGCCTCCGAGGTCCAAAACAGATGACGTTGTACAAGCAGAGCCAGCTTCAGGTTCGGCCGTAGTCAGTGAGGCGTTTTTGCAGCCCCTGTCGTCGGCCATTTCGGAACCGATGGCCGAAACGGACTCCCACGAGGAGCCAATTAGGCCTTTGAATATCTCAGTTGCAGGACCTTCGGACAATGCTCCTTCGGATGGGTCCGGAGCCGCTGTGCAGGTACTGGCTTCCGAGGAGGTTTTCAGGCCTACACAGCTTCTGATAAAGGCAAAGCCAAAGACAAAGGCAAAGACTCCTTCCAAACCAAAGACTACAGCCCAGGCCTCTTCTGATCCGGGACCCAAGTCTCAGAAACAATTACTTAAGATGGCGGAGGACTTACTTACTATGGTTAGGGGTTCACATCCCCCTCCAGATAAAAGGCCAAGGTAGGAATTGTATTATGACTCTTCTGATCAGGCTTCTGTTTCTTCAGTGTCTTCTTCTGACCAGGATTATTCTTTCCCTCCTTATGAGGATTCTGATGCTGAGGAATCCATTCCTTCAGCTTCTCCACCTGAGGATTTTTCATTTGGGGAAACTTTACATGAAATGAGGGAACATTTTCACTGGGAAGGACAGGAGTACTCGGAATCTAAGAAAAGACTTAGGGATTTTCTTCTTCTTCCCCAACATAGACCCCTGGCTATTCCTCCTATTTTGGATATTGTGGATGATGCCTTTTCTGAGGCTAACTTAACTCCCGACTCTTTTCCTCCAGCTCCTGTTAAGCCAGACAGATATTATAGGGTTCCTGATTCCCACCAGTTTTTATACAAGAATCCTACTGCTGATCCTGAAACCATTTCTCAGGGCCCTAAGGGGGTTAAGGCTGCTTCTTCTAAAAACCCCATTCCCACAGAGAAGTATTCCAGAGCTTTAGAGGGATGGGGCAAAAAAGTGTACACTTCTGCAACTTTATCTATTAGGGCTTTAAACTGTCAATTTCATATGCTGAAATACCAGCAATTTCTACTGTCTGTTTTGAAACAAAAGCTAACTTCCATTTCCGCTTGTGCAGATAATAAAGAATTACATGATTTAATGCATGCCATTGAACAAGTAGGGAAGCATGGTTTACACTGTGGTTTTGATGCCTTGGAGGCTTCTTGTAGGGCTGCTGCCTCTGGCACAGTCATTAGAAGACATGCTTGGTTAAAGGAACAAAACTTGCTGGATCAAGTAAAAGCTAAGTTACTGGATGCTCCTGTTCAGCATAATGTTTGAAGAGGTGATAAAGAAGATGGAGGACAAGGCAAAATCCATGCAAACGGTTAAGGATTTCTTACAAGTACAGCCCCCCAGATTTAGTAGGAATTGGCCTACTAAAAATTGGTCCTTTCCCAATTCAGACAGGCCTCAGAGGGGTAGATACAGACGCTCCAGAGGAAGGCCCCAAACGCAGACCTCCTACAGACCTAGACAGTGGACTGCTTCCACCCCTAGGGGTGGAGAGGACAGATCTCAAGCTCATAGAAAACAGGCTCAATGACTCCTTCTGCTGGGCTGCAGGAACTTCTTGCCTGGAAGCCCCTCTCGGAGGAAAACTCTCTCTTTTTCACCTAAATTGGACTCGTATAACCCAAGACAAGTCGGTTCTGGATGTGGTTTCAAGAGGTTACAAATTCCATTTTCATACCCTACCAAGACCAAGCGGATGGCCGGATCTACCAAAACATCAATGGTTAGAGGCCTTAAACCAGGTGGAAGCTCTCTTGGCTATGAAGGCCATAGAACTGGTTCCACTTTCAGAAATGGGACAAGGTTTTTACTCAAGGCTCTTTCTAGTCCCCAGAAAGCAAAATTCATGGAGACCCATCCTGGATCTGTCAGTGTTGAACACTTTTCTCGAGATACCAAAATTCAAGATGCTTACTCTACAGCAGCTACTTCCAATGCTGAGCAAAAATGCATGGATGGTAACTTTGGATTTAAAGGAGGCTTATTTACACATTCCCATCAGGCAGGAGTGCAGAAAATACCTCCGGTTCAAGGCCGGATCGAGGCACTATCAATTCTCTGCGCTGCTCTTTGGATTGTCTACTGCACCCAGGGTCTTCACCAAATGCCTGGCTCCAGTAGTAGCTTATTGCAGACTCAAGGGAATTCAACTTTACCCTTATTTGGACGACTGTCTTATTCAAGCAGACAGCAAGGATGTCTTACTCCAGCATCTAGAATTTGTTCAGAATCTTCTCAAGTTCCTGGGATTCACTGTGAACATAAAAAAGTCATATTTGACACCCTCACAACAGATAACTTTTCTGGGTGCTTTTCTGAACACAACAACCCGGATGGCATTTCTGACATCCGAAAAACAATTACAGCTGGCTTCAACTTTCAAAACCTTGGCCTCTCTAATTCAGCTATCTGCAAGGAAAGTCCTGCAGGCTTTGGGTTACATGGCCTCCTGCATCCTCCTCGTACCATATGCAAGACTACATATGAGGAAAATACAGTGGTACCTAAAAAGTGTATGGTCCCAGCATTGCCACAGTCTAGACACATAGATCACCGTCCTGCCTTGTCTTCAAAAGGAATTCCTTTGGTGGTCCAAGGCGTGTATTCAAAACAAAGGGAAAGCCTTCAGTCTGCTTCCAGCCAGCCAGATACTAACCATGGACACCTCAGATTACGCATGGGGAGCCCATTTGCAGGGCAAATGTCTGCAGGGCCTTTGGACAAAGGATCAGAAGCACCTGCATATCAATTTAAAGGAAATGTTAGCTGTCCAGAATGCTCTATTGGCCTTCAGGAATCTGCTACAACCAGGACAACTACTGATACGGACAGACAACACCACAGTTATATGGTACATAAACAAGCAAGGGGGTTCACACTCCTACCCCCTTTGCAGACTAGCCCTGAATCTGTGGAACACAGCTCTAGCTTGCAAAGTGGACCTACAAGCTCAGTATTTACCAGGGAAACAAAACATCCTGGCAGACAGTCTGAGCAGGAACAAGTCAGACCCACACGAGTGGATGCTGGACACCAAAATATTCAAGATGATTACAGCAGTCTGGGGATGCCCGCACATAGAACTTTTTGCATCCCACCTCAATCATCAACTACAGATTTTTTGCACAAGGACATTCCACGAACTAGCTTGGAAAGTGGATGTACTATCATTCAGTTGGAGAAACCTCTTGGGGTATGCCTTCCCACCTCTACCTCTTCTTCCACGGGTGTTATTAAAGATCAAGCAGGACAAGCCCAAGATGATAATTTTACTGGCCCCAAATTGGCCTCAACAGTTCTGGTACCCAACACTGAAAAACCTTTCTCAGGAGCCCCCTTGGGTTTTACCTCAGACTCCGAACCTTCTGTCCCAACACCAGGGTCAGGTTCTGCACTCTCATGTCAAAACTCTCAGCCTGGCTGCCTGGCTAATCCAGGGTCTATGATTCATTCTCTCCTACCCAAGCAGGTTATGGATGTCATTTTAGAAGCCAGACGTCCTAGCACTAGAAAATCTTATGCAGGAAAATGGAAAAGATTTTGCACCTGGATGCAGGCTCAGGATTCGGATCCTCTTATTCCTCTGATTTTACTTTACCTGACAGACCTATTACATAAGGGTCTCTCCTTCTCTTCCATAAAGATACATGCCTCTGCTATCTCAGCTCATTATAATACAGATCCTCCAATCTTTTCCCACCAGCTCATGAGACAGTTTCTCAGAGGAGCTAAAAATTTAAGGCCCCCTAGATCACCACCCATTTCTGCCTGGGATCTCAACTATGTTTTGGAAAAACTCACCTTACCTCCTTTTGAGCCTGCTGCCACATCTGACATCAAGTTTTTATCATGGAAGACAGCCATCCTGTTAGCACTGACCTCTGCCAGGAGAGTTTCGGAGTTGCAAGCTCTCATGGCTGTGGAACCTTATATTATGTTTCACCAAGACAGGGTGTCTTTAAGGACTAATCCTACTTACATGCCTAAGGTGGTTTCCAAAGTGGCTTTAAATCAAACTATTCACCTGCCAACTTTTTTCCCCAGTCCTCAAAATAAGGGGGAAAGGATCTTGCATTCCTTGGATGTACACAGACAACTACTTTTTTACCTGGACAGAACCAAGGACATCAGGAAATGAGAGCAATTGTTTGTTTCTTATGCTTCAAGTTCCCAAGGCAAAGCCATTTCAAAACAGACCATTTCTAAATGGATTGCTCATGAAATCAGATTTTGTTAATCACACCATGGAAAGCAAATCCCAGGGAGTATAAGGACTCACTCTACCAGGGCTGCTGCCACTTCAGCTGCCTTCCTCAGGGGAGTTCCTACCAAAGACATTTTGGAAGCTGCAACTTGGAGTTCAGTGCATACTTTTTCTAAGCACTACAATCTACCTCTCTACTCTAAGTCTAGGGCAGGCATTGTTTCTGCAGTCTTGCAGGGCCTTTTAGCCGTCCCCTCTACTTTATGACCACCTCCCTTTTCTTCTGCTTTGGGATTCAACCCTACAGTGATGACTGCAACAGTGAAACACGAAGAACATAGTACAGTTGTGTACACTTACCATAAATGTAGATGTTCGAGTGTCTTCACTGTTGCAGTCTGGGTTACCCTCCCTCCTGGCCCCTCTAATTTTTTCTTTTGTGTGGTTCCCTTCTTTACCCTTCTTCTGAGGTGTATTTGCAAAGGGTATGGGGTTACACTCATTTTGGATCACCTGACATCTGGGGCAAGAAAAACTGGAGAACATGGCATCGGCTGCCAGCTTTATACTCCTGGCACTCTGACGTCAGGGAGCATGGCTGAGCAACCGACGCCGGACCCAGACTTTGGGATTCTAGCCGACCGAGGATTGTTTGCCGGCAGGGGAGAACCCTACAGTGATGACTGCAACAGTGAAGACACTCGAACGTCTACATTTATGGTAAGTGCACACAACTGTACTATCCCTCCATCTTCTTTAAGTTCCAGTTATTGTTTAGATCCCCACCCCTACTACTCTTAGAAAGTATATCCATAACCCTAAAGGTAAAAAAAAAATGGTCACTACCAGTTTCCGTCTGATGTTGAGCCAAGGGATTATTCATAATGCCTCTTCTCATCCCAGATCTATGTTCTATTATTCTGTCTTTCAGTTTTCGAGTAGATTTACCAATATAAAAACTGGGACTTTTTTTTACATGTTGCTAAATATATATTATCAGAGTTACAACTGGCCCAACAGGAGCATTTATAATATTCACCAGTGACAGGGTATTTAAAATTATTTTCCAAGTTTATCAAGTCACAACATGAGCAATTATAAGAATAAACTTTTCCTATCCTAGAAGATTTAGATTGTTTATGATAGGACATATCCTTAAAATACACAATTATTCTTAATATTTTTTTTTCAGTTTCTTTACTACATCTACTATATCTAGTAAGAAAGTGTAAAGTGTCTTTATGTTCAGGGGACCTATTAGTAATATTAGAAATACTGTTTGTTTTGAAATACGGTTGCACTATTTCATCTGTATTGCTAATGATCTCATTAAAAGAAGCAGTTAATAAACTATCAGTGTTTCCTCTAGCTGTAAACTATTCAGTCACTTCCTGCATCTGACTAAGACATTTGTCATGGTCAGCATTTAATTTACAAGTCTGTAAATATTGTCCCTTCACAATTCCTTTAAATACATGTTGGGCATGCAATACTACCTTTGTGTAAATATTTATTTCTATGAATAGGCTTCTTATATACGGTGGTATGAATGCCCAATTCATCATATGAAAGTTCAACATCCAAAAAGTTAATCTTAGTTTTAGAAAAAGTCATTTTAAACTTAAAAAGTCAGTAACAGTATTGAGAAAATCAACAAAATTTAAATAATTCAGTCTCATCACCTACCTATCTGTATGAAAAAAATGTCATCAACAAATCTTTTAAAAACATTAACTTTAGACCTATATAAATTCAGACCATTACATATATAAAGATTTTCCCATGAATTCAATGTAAGATTCACAAGCATATTAACAATGGAAATACCCATTGCAGCATCTGCAAATCTGATGGTAGAATCTATCATCAAATATGAAGATGTCATTGTCAAGCAGAATTTGTAGAATCTCACAAATAATCTCAATTTCTCTTCCAGTTGTTCCACAATACTCATTCCATAATTCTCTAATTGCAGAAAAAAACATAGTCATTAGGAATTACTGTAAATAATGACATTATATCAAGCATTACAAAAATGGGATCATCGCAATTCTTTTCACTGAACCAAGTACATAACTAAGTCAAAAAGTTCCCCATGTCCTTAATAAACATTTAACGTAAACTAAATATTTACTCTTTACATCCTGTAAATAGATAAAGGCTCAGTTGCCAATACCCTCCCTGAGACTATTGGTCTCAATGGGGGAGCATGACTAAATTCCTTGACTCAACATCAAAATGAAAATGGCAGTGACCTTTTTTTTTTTTAAAACCTTTAGAGTTATGGATATGCTTTCTAAGAGTATTAAGGGTGGGGATCTGAACAATAAACTGGAATGTAAAGAATATGAATGGATCCTGTGTTTATAGGCTGACCAAACACCAGGCATTAATAAAATGATTACTTTGAAGCCAGTTCTCAAAAGCAAACAAATGTGCTTGAGATAATTTTATGTTAATTGTTTTATTAATTGTGATGGTTTACTGGCAGTATGAAGTCATGTGATTATGTATTTTAGTATTTAAACTGTGATTTCAAATATGTACTGTATACTCATGAAGGATTTTATCCGAAAGCTGTACATTGTTTTTGTTATAGATACTCCACGTTGCAGAGTTTGTTTTGTTTTTCTTGTATTTTAATTTTATGATTCTCTGCTTTACCACGTTCCTCTACTTTTTTGGTTATAAATATTAAGGTATTCAGAAATGCAGTGCATAAACACGACAGCACCATACACGTCATGGTTGTAGTCTGTGAAGCACTGATGCTGCTCAGTCGTATGACTTATGTCGAAATGCGATAATATGATTCCAGTAGACTGATAACTATATGGATCCTTTTAGAATTAAAAATGGGTCAGTATTACAAAACATAAACGTGACAGTTTGGATATTTAGTCACAAAAAATGTTCTATAAATCTGATTGTTTCATTTTGGCAGTGGTTAGCAAACATAAAGTTATTTGTTACTGAGACAGACAGTGTCAGAAGTATTGTGTATTTCAGCATTTGGTCAGAATGACTTCAAAACATCTTACATTTGAATTGATCTGGTTTGGCTTCCAGGCTTGAAAATAATATATGTATAGAGTGTTAAAGCAAAAACCCTTAATGTGAGGCAATTTTAATGCTGTATTGTTGCATCAGTGATAAAAAAACAAAGTAATTTAGTTACAGGCCCCCTGTGTATAAGTACTAGCTCATAAACAAAAGTCTGGCCTGTGTAACATAATTTCCTTTGTGTACTGATTTAAGCAAAGCATATTTGCATGGTGTTTTGTATATTTGCTACTGCCTCATAAATAGCTTTAAATATTCAATGAATGAAATAAGATATTTTATAGTGCTTTTCCATTAGGCCGTCACATAAAAGCAGTATGCATCTCTAAATAATAATAATAACAATAATTTTAAAAGCTTTAGAACATATATATCGTGTGTGTGTGTGTGTGTGTCTGTGTGTGGCAAGCAGTTAAAGATTCTGAAAAGACCAACCCGCAAACATAGTAGTAGTAGACCTGGTATGGATGTGTAATGTTATTGATCCAATGATAATTAAAAAAAACAGGACCTTATGAAGAATTAGTATGGATATGTTGCTACAGAAAAAATATTCTGCAGGTCTCATGTCACTTAATTTTAGCCAATCAGCAAGTCACTTAACAGTGCCAGAGGGTTTTTGTATATGCCAATATTTAGCCTGAATGAATTTGAGAGGTCCGACACTTGATCTAATCTGCTTTATTACCTTAAAAAGCATGTGTAAGAGCATGCCTATCTTTTCTGTCTAAAAGCAGTACAAGAGAATCATTGAGTTTTGGTGCTGCAATGAGACATTTTCCACATTTCTTTAATTAACTGGATGTGGCATAGACCACATTGCAGTGAAGGAAAATCTGTTGTTTTTTATGATATGTTGTGATGAAAATAAGGTCATGGTGTTCAATTAAAGAATAACTAATTCTAAAATTAGTATAATTATAATATTAGAATTAGCATAAGTTTGGTGTGGAGATTTTAGAATGGACCTTTTAACACCTTTCGAGGGGGGTTTGTGTATATGTTCCAAAATGATGAGGAAAAGGAATGTGACCTAATTGATATTTTTAGTACGTTATTTATTTATTTATCTATCTATCTTTGTTGATCAGGAATGTTTGACTGGGATAGACACAGTTTTTCTGTGGAGGCCCGTGGTGAAAAACTCCCATAGTCACATAAATAGATCAATATACAGTATAATTTCATTTTCCACATTGTATATAATATTATTGTCTTGGTTAAATATACATTTTTGCATACATAATTAGTTGTAACAGATTATTAATGCTAACTTCGCACCATACAATTTGTGACCATAAGAAGAATAGTACTTAAGAGATAGCCTGTGCATTTTATAAGATTGTAGCAGACAGAAATATAAAGAAAAACAAGGGAAGACAGACTAAAATTTGGGTTGAAATTAGTAAGTAGAGGTATGGAGGGAAAACAAGGAATAAGTACAAAATAGTTAAGAAATATAATCAGATTTTTTACGGTTGTAGATAGAAGGAAAAGTGTAATAATCACCATGTGGAAATTTAGTACAGAGCAGCTATCATTTTGTCATAGGTGATTACTAGGCTAATGGCACAAGAGCCTTTACAAACCTAGCCAGTAATACCAAGGATATGATATTATTTCTTAATTTCCCAGATATGGGATGGGGTACTATCAGGTCGTAGGTCTTTGCTTGTTGGAGCCGTGAGTCATTTTACAGACTGCCTCTGTCTGTAAGGCACATGGGCAGTACCTTAAGAGTGAATTTACAGTTCCCCATCCATTTATCCAAATTCTTTTTATTTATTTTTATTTATTTATTTATTTTATTTTACATTTGTTGACCGGGCTAGTCTAGCTGGATATATGTCCATTTTCAGTAGAGGCCCGAGGAGATAAGCTCCAACATTTAAAGGAAATGAAAAATAAAAATGGAAATAACATGCAAATAAAATGCAAATAAAATGAAATTACATAAAGAAATACATATGTAATATATGTTTAAAATACATTAGAAATGGAGACATAGTTATGAATTTTAGAAAGGCAGTACTTAGAAAAATACACAACAAGTATTGTTATATGTGACCTAGATAGAATGTTATTATAATGTATAGTGAAAGAGGATGCAGGAAAGTAAGAGGAGGCTTTTTTTTTTTTTATTGACTTGGGGTTCTAAGGATGTGGAATTTCATCAGGGATCAAGAAATTAGGTTAGTTAGGATTAGTACAGGGGCACAGCCATTGTGTTTTAAGGTAGATCTTGAGTTTCTTTTTAAATAGAGATTTTGAGGGAACACTGGAAAGTCCAGAGGGGAGTCTGTTCCAATGTTTTCCAACAGTGTTAGAGAACAGGGAATCACCAGCCTTGTTGTTTGCTTTGTCAATATTTACATGAAGTTTGTGTGCGGATCTTAGGGACTTTAGGTTATGATAGGGGTAAATAAGAGAAGATAGTATGGGTGCTTTGTCAGGTTGATAAAGAATTTGATGGGCTATGCCTAGTTGATTAATTTGTAGTTGTTGCTGAAGTTCAAGCCAGCCTAGTTGTTTTAGATTAGTACAGTGGTGGGTTCTGAAAGGGTTGCCTGTGGCAAATCTGGCAGTGTTGTGGTTAGGAGTTTTCTAATTTCAGAAGGTTCTTTTTTGATAAGTTGATAAGTTAGTAAATATGGGAAAGGCATAGCGAAGTGGTGAGGTAAGGTGAGAGTGGGCTATAGTTTTTCTAGATTCGGGAGTGAGGAAAGGTTTGATTCTGTAAAGAGAGCCTGTCTTTTTGTTATTCTTTTTCACTGTGTTGTTTATATGGCTGTCAAAGTTAAAGTTATTGTCAATTGTAATGCCTAGTAGTTTGGTTGTAGGATCTTGCGATATAACTGTGCCATTTTTGGATGTTATAGTAAAGTCTATGTGAGGAGATTTACTGGTAGGTGTGAAGAGGAGGAGTTTAGTTTTTTTTGGGTTAAGTAGTAGACATCGTTGAGAGAACCATTCTTCTACAGAATTAAATATATGTTGTGTGAGGGAGTGAAGGTTTGATAGAGATGTGGCTGAGCAAATTAGTGTAGAATCATCTGCGTATTGTATGCATGTGGCTTGGGGAACTACTTGGTGGAGGTCATTGATAAATAAAGAAAAGAGGAGGGGACTGAGTATGGACCCTTGGGGGACACCAATGTTTACAGGTAGTTGGGAAGATAGAGTGGAGTTCCAGAGTACTGCTTGGTGTCTATTATTTAAGTAGGACTTAAACCAGTTAATAGGTTGGGTTTCCAGAGACAAAGATTGAAGAATGTGTATTAGTAGCTGGTGGTTGACCATGGCAAAAGCCTTGGATAGGTCTAAGAAAAATCCAGAGGAAAGGGTGTTATGGTTACGATTTTTGCTAATTGTGTCTGTAAAGGAGAGGAGGGCAATGGTGGTGCTATGGGAAGGTCTGAAACCATGTTGGGTATTAGAGAGTACGTTATTTTTGAGAAGATGGTCAAGCAGTTGCTTGTGTATACATCTTTCCATAATTTTAGATAAGGGGGGGAGTAAGGCTATAGGGCGGTAGATGGAGATATCAGTAGAATTCCCACCCTTGTGAAGAGGTAGAATATGAGAGACTTTCCAAAGTTTAGGGACATATCCTTCAGTGATGGTTCTGTTGATACGAATGGATGTTGGGTATGCTATAGATTTGGCTGCTAATTGCAAGTATTCAGCGGGTAATAGGTCTGCAGAAAGAGTACATGGTTTGAGTTTTTTGATAAGGGAGAGAATGTAGGTTGTTGGGACAGGTTGGAAATGAAATGGGGGAGGTGGGTTTAAGTTGTTGTTTGATATGTTTGTGTTTTTGTTGGAGAGTTGACTGGCTAATGTTATAATAGTTTCGGTGAAAAGGGAGTTAAAGTCATTAGCAATTTGGTTGGGGTTATTTATGTCAGAGGCCCTGAGGGTTGGGTGTGACTGGTTTACTTGGTTGAAGTAGTTAATTTATGTTAGCCCAGAATTTTTGTGGGTTATTTTGGTGAGATTGCTGAGGTTTCAGGTAGTAGTTTTTTTTATAGTTTATTATTGCTTTTTTGGTCTCATTTCTGAGTTGTTTGAAGTGTAGGTAATCTGCTGTGTTTTTAGTTAAGTGAGATTTGTTCCAGATTTTATCTCTGAGATTGATTTTTTGCTTAGTTTCTTTTGAGAGTCAAGGGGCAGGTTTAGTCCTAATTCTTATAGAGCGAGTGGGGGCATGGTTGTTGAGTATGGTCAGAAACTTAGAATTAAAGTAATCTACTGCTTCATCTAGAGAAAGGTGTTTTAAGGGTGTCCAGTAACATGCATTTAGTTCAGTTTTAAATAGTTCCAAGTTGAAGTTTTTTTTTGATCTGATTGTTCTAGTTATGTTTTGGGTAGGAGTGTTGGTTTTAAGCCTGATGATATAGGTTAGTAAGAGATCGCTTATATTGTCAGGGAGGGTACCAGGATGGGGTACTATCAGGTAGTAGGTCTTTGTTTGTTGGAGCCGTGAGTCATTTTACAGACTGCAGAGAGTGAGGGACGGGAATTGTTTTATAAAAATGGGAGGTTTATTTCATAGATGAGGTAGCCTTTGGGGATATGAATCTGTCTGTCCACCAAGTTCTGTTAGTCACAATTAAGGCTTATGTCCATGGAATGCATAACCCTTGTATAATCTTTCTTGCGAATATGTAACATTTTCATTAGGGCTAGTTCAGAAAATGTCTTGTGGGTCAGACTCAGTCCCCTTTCAAAAAATGAGTGTAAGGTAGAGTAAATGGATTGGACCTTTAGCCGGTCTGCATAAGACATGTGTCTTATGTTTTGTCTTTTTTTGGTGAGAAACCTCTGGGGCCACTCTCTTTGATGTAAGTGTCTGAATAGGTACATGCAGAATGGAGCATTGTACTCAATTATGGGCCTGAAGAGGGACGAGTACAATGGCACTATGACTTCCTTTGATCTTGATGCAATGCCTTTACTTATAAGTTGAGCCACACAGAAGGATTTCCTCACTACTGTAGCTAAAGTTTAGGTTGCTCTCTATCTGTGTTCCTAGGTACCTCACCACTGGGCCTACCTTTAGGGGTGTGCTATCAGTACTGTAATTTGCAGGGATATCTAATTTACCGAAGGGTATGATTACATATTTTTTAGAATTTAGTCTCAGGCCACATGGCTTTGACACCAATCACTTGTCATTTTTAGGCCTGTTTGTAGGATGTCAACATCGTTTGGAGATTCAGTGATTTCTCCCAGCTTACAGTCATCAACGAACCTGATGAGCCAGATGGCCTTCACTTCAGAGAAGTGTACAACAAACAGTAGGGGTCCCAATACTAATCCTTGTGGGACACTGCTAGTAACAGGTTTCTTATCAGAAGTGGATTCACCTATCCGGACAACATGTGTCCTGTTGTGAGCCAGTTGGCTGTCCATCTGATGATGTTGGGGTTTATGCCTAACTCATTAAGTTTATCTATGATCCCCAAGTGGGGGATTGTGTCAAAAGCTTTGGCCAGGTGTGGATAAGCTGTGTGTACTGTTTTACCCTCATCCATGGCCCTGGTAACTTTCTCATAGAAGTTCACCAGACACCCCAGACACAGTAGGCAAGACCTCCCTTTGACGAAGCCAAATTGGGTATGGTCCAGCTTTTGGAGAGTTCCTGCGTCAATATTGATCATGTCCATGGCCTTGCAGATAAAACCGGTCAAGCTTATGGGTCTGTATTCCCTGGGTCAGTTGATGGCCCCCCCTTGTGCAGAGGGACGACTGTTGCAGTCCTCTATTCCTCTGGGACAAAGCCCATCCAAAGGCTGTGATTAAAGAGGGTTTCTAGTAGCCTTGATAGATTCTATTTTAAGCTATTTAAAAAGCATCCTGGAATGTTGTCTGGACCATGGAGGCTATGTTTTTGGCTTTAGTGAGCTCAATCAGGACCAGTTCCCTGGTAATGACCGATAGGAGGATGGTCATGCTGGAAGAAATTTTAACTGAAGTTGTCAGCTGGCAGGTTTGCTATAATTTCAGACTGGGTGTAAGTGTTGCCATTCATGATTAACTGGGCACATTGCTGAGCATTTCCCCTGAGGTTATGAACATCATTTTAAAAAGCGTTATAGTTATCTTTCACCTGGGAGGCTATCTGTGCCTCATAGTTTGCTTTGGCAGATTTGACCAGCTCTCTAATTTGTTTAGACTGGTGACCGTCTTTTTGCACTATTTTGTCTGTTCCTTCTTGGCTTTGGAGAGGATTTTCTTCCTGTTGATGAATAGCCTATTTAACACCAGGTATCAAAATGCACTGTACTGGTTTTACATTTCCTTGCTGAGTCCTTATTTGTAATCTGGCTGGGCAGTGAGACGTCTATTCAGATTTCATTTACCACAGACTGGATGGTCCCGATTCTTTTATATATGAGGTAACAAGGTTGCTATGTTTCCCATATGTCAGCACAGTCATCCATTTCTTCTGGAACATTAATTGGATGGAAGCAGATGAAATGTGTTTTTGTTCTCATTTAATTTGCTTAAAGAGAGAGAGAGAGAGAGGATGAGCGAAAGAACTGCTTGACTCCAGAGGCTCTGAATGTGTGTGGATGTAATTCATGGAAATAAGAACACCTTTTTTAATTTGTCAGTTTGTTATTTTATGTTATTAATGGGCTCTTACCATTTAAGTTTGCAGGGGAAGCATACCTCTTATCCTGCATAGCAGACGGCCTCTTTCGGAATGCGGCAGAAAAACTTTTCTAGTTTACAGCTAGGGGGAGAGTAGCATGATTAACTTTGGAAATGAAATGTCATCTTTGAAGTACGAGGCTCACTTCACTGTCATCTTTATTTTTCACTCTTTGTTGTAAGCCAGTCACAGAGGACTAAAGATGTGATATTTAGAGATGTAGTTGATGTCTGTGCTCAATGTAAACCAGCACTTGCATACTTAATACATGTCTGTGTCGTCCTTTGCATTTTAAAATGTGCTGAGATCCACTGACACAGGTCACCCTGGTGCAACAATGTGAATCTAATGAGCATCCAGTCAAACAGAATCTGTGAAACTCTTAACAGTGCAGACATTATAAAAAACAACACAAACTCATAATAATTTACTAGACTAAATATGTACTCTGAATTTTTAATGGATTAATTCTTATTCATCATTGCACTTAGGCACTATTGGTGAAAGCTAATGGGTCTGTGTCTCGTGAATTTTCTGTAGGCATGAGCACTGACTACTACTACTACTGAATCCTTAATGGCTAAGTGTTATGTCTGTGTCCACTTGTGAAAATTTGATTTGACTTTTGTGAGTTCCCGTCAGATTATGTTGTCATTTTAGTACTACAGTTTACACTGCTTAATTGTGTATTAATTTACTATCTCTTTAGCATGTTACTGTACCCTTTGTATTTCTAGTATAACTAGTTTGTTAACTAGGTAGGTTCCACAAGGGCTGTGGCCCTTTTTCCAAGTCATACTTGGGTGAGTACTAATTTCCACCATCAGGATTGTGTATAAACATGTGCAAATATGATACGTATAGCAAAACGAGTAATTTACAAAAGCTTTTTAATGCAGGAAAGTATGTGAGCAACAGCAGTTAAAAACTATTGTTCAGTGACAGAAGCT